>NC_136715.1:317500-352500 GCF_936440315.1 Barbus barbus
TGTATGTTGTGGTTCCATCAAAATAAAGTGTTAGAAGATATTAAGCAGACCGTCTACTAATACTCTAATGACTGCTAGTTGACATGTAGTTGCAGAGTTACTTACTGTTAGTAGAATGTCTAAAGTGGACTAATAAAGTGTTATTACTTTAGGCCAGGCGTGTGCATGTGATCAAACTGTCTATAGGATGATGGGTAACACTTTAGAATAAGGTTCCATTTATTAACATTAATTAATGTATTAACTAACATGAACAGACAATGAACAATGCATTTATTACATTATTAAACTTTGTTAATGTTAGTTAATGAAAATACAGTTGTTCATTGTTTACTCATGTTAGTTCACGCTACATTAACTAATGTTAACAAACACAACTTGTGAATTTAATAATGCATCAGTAAATGCTGAAATTAACATGAACTAAGATTAATAAATGCTGTAGAAGTATTGTTCATTCTTAGTTCATGTTTACTAATGTTGTTAACTAATGTTAATAAATGGAACCTTATTGTAAAGTGTTACCGGATTATGCTGTCTCCAGTGTTGGTGAAAGTTACTTTTAAAAGTAAAGCATCACAATATTGTCTTCCTCCCTAAAAGTAACTAATTGTGTTACTTAGTTACTTTTTAAGGAAAGTAATGCATTATGTTACTTTTGCATTACTTTTTCTCACCCGGGCTGGGCTTGCTTGTTTGGTTTTAATATAAAAAGTTATATTTTTGGCAAATGTAGAAGCCCTTTTACAGCACACATGAAACGAATACGCCTCAGGCCGAAGGAGATGTAGATTCACGTCTGTACAGTAGAGGCACAGCTCAAACAAACGTTTCAGCTGCTGCTGTTCTGGATCACATGAAGAACAGGACTCAGGAGAAGAAAGTTCAACACTCTTCAGCAATAAAAACAGAACACAAATATTATGGTTATCTAAAGTCATGTTTGCTTATTAGTATGGTTGAATTGGATTATCACAGCAGCAGCAAAGACGCTGGTTAATAAAATGGGATTAAACACAAAGGATAGTTGTGTTATTTAACATTTAATTATTGCTGGTTTACATCATCTTCTGAGTTTGCATTTCACTGTTTTTATTGATTCTGAGGAACACTGAATGTATTTGTGCAGGTGAGATGAGTAAATACATGTTGATATTTAGTCTAGAACTACAGTAAGATCATGTAGATATTTAGTCTAGAACTACAGTAAGATCATGTTGATATTTAGTCTAGAACTACAGTAAGATCATGTTGATATTTAGTCTAGAACTACAGTAAGATCATGTAGATATTTAGTCTAGAACTACAGTAAGATCATGTAGATATTTAGTCTAGAACTACAGTAAGATCATGTTCACACACAACGTCTGCACTTACTCCTGATTTCTCTCAACATGCAACACCAGAGCTGTCAGTCCATACATGGAAACTTATTTGAAAAAGTAACTCTAATATGTTCTTGTAAATTAAAATGTAATGTGTTCCTTTACTAGTTACTTGAAAAAAGTAATAACTCATGCGTTACCCCAACACTGGCTGTGACCTTTAAATTATCACCATATAATTCATATCATGAGGTGAGCATGTGCAAATGAAGATCTCAGCTGTTTTTGGTCTTTTATATGTGCTACACAAGGGTGTTTTCTTCTGAAAAAAGCATAATGGTGTTCACTCAGGTGTTTCATTAACATCAAGCGCTCCGAACATCTCTCATTAATGCTGAGCTGGTCAAAGAACGTATTTTAGAAAATGTATTTTAATAGATGTGAAATCTGTGCAAATATGAAGAGCTGTGTGTTTGCTCCATGAAAACATATGTTTAAGCTGAAAAAAAAATCAATGTTTCTGCTGATAGAATGAAAACAATCACAGTAAAACCCAGGAGAAAAATGAGCATCACATCACTCATTCCTCTCCACAAACGCACGTTCATTTCTATGGTGGTTAAAACAACAAAGCAGTTCAAACAGCACATTCAGATTCAGTTCTCACTTTGCACTGTTTGGTTTACGGACCTTATAGACAAATAATCCTTCACTTCACAGTTCAATCAATATCCTTCAGCTCTGTGTTGACAGAACTACAAAATGACCAGTAGTGAAAGCCGATTAGTCACCAGAAGAGACGGACGGCAGCTCGCGTAAGTGCTTTAAATACTTGGTCGCAGTTCTGTTGTTTAAATTATTTACTTGCTGCTAGGAAGGAATAGTTTGTTTCCTACCTATTTCTACTCTGCATTTTCGTTGAGGTTTTTATGTTTGACTGCACTTACTGGTAATTAGAATAATTTGCGCCTCAGCTGAGAATGAGCCTGTGTGATTGTGTGGTGTTAGTTTCGTCTTGAGCTATTAGCAGTCCTTTAACCTTATTGGCTGGGCTGATCAGAAGCCGGTCTAGTTTCCTAGACTATTTATTTGATGTCAGAGCGAAGCATTCAGCCGTCGTGCTCAGCCTCCTCGTGTGAAGACCAACGAGTGTAAAGACAGACGACTTTTTCCTGCGCAACTTTAACCGAGCAACGGCACCGAGCACACACTTAAGTATCGTTTTTATCTTCCCTCACACTTTCCTATCCTCTATCCTTCCACGTCTATCATGTGTTTCCAAACCATTCCGGTTCTCTCTCAACCTCGCTCTAAAAACACACGCAGAAGGCTACGTAACCCTGCTAACCTGCGCCCTATCTCTACATCTTCCACTGTACCTCTCTCTTTCTCTGTGGGTCTTTGGAATTGCCAGCTGTCAACAAAGCCGACTTAATTTCTGCTTTTTCCTTACAATCCACACTCAGCATCCTGGGCTTGACTAAGACCTGGATTCTTCCAGAAGACTCAGCAACCCCAGCTGCTCTCTCACAATTTCTCTTTCTCACACACCCCAAGGCAAGTTGGCCGGGGTGGGGGCACTGGTCTGCTCATTTCAAACAATTGGAAATACTCAACCCACTCTCCCCTAGGCAATCTCAACTCATTTGAATCTCATACCATAACTGTAACAGCTCCTATAAAACTCCAGATTGTGGTAATCTACCGTCCCCCTGGCCAAATTCTAGCCACCTTCCAAGAGGAGCTGGACAGACTGCTGTCCTTTTTCATGGAGGATGGCACTCCACTCTTAGTCTTTGGCGATTTCAACATTCACCTAGACAGGCCTTATGCTACAGACTTCCAGTCACTCCTAGCTTCATTTGATCTAAAACACCTCACCACTACTAGCACACACAAATCAGGCAACCAACTCCACTTAATTTACACACGTAAATTGTACTACAGATAACATTCTGGTACAACCACTACATATCTCTGACCATTTCTTCATTACATTTACTTTACTTTTTGCTACCCAGGTGCCACCATCTCCCTTACCGGTTACTTTCAGACGCAACCTACGCTCCCTTTCCCCCTCCCTTCTTTCCTCTGTAGAATCCTCCTCTCTTGCCTCGCCTACCCATTTCTCATCTCTGGATGTGAATGCAGCTACTGACACTTTATGCTCTACCTTAACCTCTTGTCTAGACGACATCTGTCCTCTCTCCTCCAGGCCAGCACGGGCTGTCCCTTCTAACCCCTGGTTATCCGATGTTCTTCGTGAGAATCGGACGAAACTCAGAGTAGCAGAGAGAAAATGGCGCAAATCAAATGATCCGTCGGACCTGAGTAGGTATCAGTTGCTTTGGTATTGCTTTCATCTTTCTCTACTGAAGTCCACACTGTCAAATCCTCACATTTCCACAACAAGATCACCAGCGCTCCAGACATGCGTAATCTCTTCAGAACATTTAATTCTCTCCTCTGTCCCCCTCCTCCACCTCCCACCACTTTGATAACCGCTGATGACTTTGCCTCTTTTTTCACAGACAAAACTAGAACAATCAGTAACCAGTTCTCAACTCCACAGGACCTCCAATCAACCACATCCACTGCTCTAACTCCCATCTTCTCCTTCTGTCCCCTCACCGAGGCAGAAGTATCCAAACTTCTTCTCTCCAGCCATCCTACAACATGTCCTCTCGACCCAATCCCCTCACACCTTCTCCAAATAATCTCTCGCACACTCTTACCGGCACTCACACACATTATCAACACATCTCTCCTCACAGGCATCTTCCCCACAGCATTCAAGCAGGCTCGGGTAACCCCACTGATCAAAAAACCTACATTAAACACTTCTCTTTTAGAAAACTACAGACCTGTCTCTCTCCTTCCATTCATAGCGAAAACACTCGAACGAGTTGTCTTCAACCAGCTCTCACGGTTTCTTTCACAGTACAACAAACTGGATGCTAAACAGTCAGGTTTCAGGAGTGGCCATTCAACAGAGACTTCGCTACTCTCAATCACTGAAGCCCTGAGAACTGCAAAGGCTGATTCCAAATCGTCAGTCCTCATTCTGCTAGATCTTTCTGCTGCTTTTGACACCGTCAGTCATCAGATTCTCCTGTCTACCCTCTCATCACTGGGCATCACTGGGATTCCACTTCGCTGGTTTGAATCCTATCTCACCGGTAGATCTTTCAGGGTGGCCTGGGGAGGGGAGGTATCCAAACCACATCAATTGGTCACTGGAGTTCCTCAGGGATCGGTTCTTGGACCCCTCCTCTTCTCCACATACACTACATCACTGGGTCCCATCATACATGCACATGGCTTCTCCTATCACTGCTACGCCGATGACACACAGCTCTATCTCTCTTTTCAACCAGATGACACAACGGTAGCTGCACGGATCTCAGGCTGTCTGGTGGACATCTCGGCATGGATGAAAGAACATCACCTACAGCTCAACCTGGCAAAGACGGAGCTTCTTGTCTTCCCTGCCACTCCGACTCTACAGCATGACTTCACGATTCAGTTAGGCTCATCAATGATTACCCCATCAACTTTGGTCAGAAATCTTGGTGTAATCTTTGATGACCAGCTGACCTTCAAAGAGCACATTGCAAAGACTGCTCGATCCTGCAGGTTTGCACTACACAACATCAGAAAGATCAGGCCCTTTCTGACAAAGCATGCTGCACAACTTCTTGTCCAGGCCCTTGTCGTTTCTAGACTGGACTACTGCAATGCTCTTCTGGCTGGTCTGCCATCAAACACAATCAAACCTCTACAAATGATTCAGAATGCAGTGGCACGACTGATCTTCAACGAGCCCAAAAGAGCGCATGTAACACCTCTCTTCATCTCCTTGCACTGGCTACCAGTGGCAGCTCGCATCAAGTTCAAGACACTGATGCTTGCATACAGAACTACCACAGGCTCAGCACCCTCCTACTTCCACTCACTATTACGAACCTACATCCCCTCCAGAAGTCTGAGATCTGCTAGTGAGCGACGCCTTGTGGTACCATCACAGAGAGGCTCAAAATCACTCTCCAGAACATTCTCGTTCACCATTCCTGGCTGGTGGAATAATCTTCCCACCCCTATCCGGAATGCTGGATCCCTGGCAATCTTCAAGCAACAACTGAAAACTCATCTCTTTCGGCAGTACTTGATTTCATCCTAAACTCAAAAAAAAAAAAAAAAATCCTTATCTTTCCCTCTAACTTTCTCTCCCTCCCTTACTAGCTCGTACTTATTTGAACAATGACTGAGACTTGGTGTTACGAGCACTTCCTCTGTCTGATTGCCTCTTCAAGATGAATCGCTTTTTGTATTCCCCAATTGTAAGTCGCTTTGGATAAAAGCGTCTGCCAAATGACTAAATTTAAATGTGAAGTGAGTTAACTAATAGACGAGAGCTGATTTTACAGACAAATCCATGAAGGCATCATTTACTTTACCCAAACTGAATAGAGACAGAATTTAAGTCATTATTACTGTAATATTGTTTCTGTAAAACTGCTGAAATAATGTCTATTGTGAACTAGAGCACTATTTAAATAAACTGACATGCATTTATTTATTACATAAGCACATGCTCTATAATCATCCTGTACATTACCCCTTACATACAATTGTGTTCATAAGTTTAAACCCCCCTTAGAGTACCTGCTAAATTTCATTAATTAAAAAAAATAAAAATAAACATAATAGAATTGCCATGTTTATTATATAGTCCTTGAATAAGCTCTTTAATTTAATTTACACAAATGACTCTGTTCAAAAGTTTAAATATGGTGATTGTTAATATTGTGGTGTTTTCTAGATGATCTGTGATGTTTGGTGATTGTTGTTCATGAGTCTCTTCAGGAAAATCCTCCTCTGGTTTTCCAGCATCTTCTGCACATTTGATCTCCTCTCAGTAGTGATTTAATGATGTTGAGATCCATATTTCTCACTGAGAATGACTGACTCAAACACAGCTAAAATAATTCACTGATTCTCAGGACGCAAACACACTGCATTAAGAGACTTTGAACATGATGATCAGTGTGTATTGTTCTAATTTTGTTCACAGATCTTAAGTTTTTCATTTATTACTACCCTTTAGAAGCTACAGGACGTATTTACATATTTATATTTATAGCAGATGTTTCCCAGAAGACAAAATAAGCACAGTGTGTGTAACGTATATAATGCTCAACAGTCACAGAAACCTGATTCTCCAGGCGTGATGTACGGGTCGATTTATACCTGACCTTTCACTCTATAGATAAGAGGATGTAAATACCATTAAAAGGTCACACCCCGACAAGAGCGGCTCTGTGCTTTTACTGTCCAGCAGCCGTTTGTCTGGTGTAAAGTCACGTTGACCAGACGGATCTCCCATCAAGCCATGTTTGTTGTTCCTCGGGGATCTTATTCATCATGTTCTCCTGCGCTTCCACCTTCAGTGTGTTCCCATGTGATGAGTGCAATACGCCCGCCGTCACACCCCACTGCTACAGATTAGTCCTGATCACAGCAGAGAGATCTCACAGACTACGGAGCCATCTGGACCTCAGCGTACAGCACACTAATACACACATCCCTACACACACACACACTAATACACACACACACACACACACGTTTGTTTTTGTGAAAAGTGGGTTCATCCCATAGGCGTAATGGTTTTTATACTGTACAAACTGTATGTGCTATTGCCCTACACCAACCCTACACCTAAACTTAGCCCTCACAGGAGACTTTGTGCATTTCAACTTTCCCCCCAAAACACTCACTCTGTATGATTTATAACCGTTTTGAAAAGTGGGGACATGGGTCAATGTCCTAAAAAGTCACCTTCACCTTGTAATACCTGTGTCATACCTGTGTCATTATACAAATTTATGTCCTCATTTGTCACAAAAACGTGCACACACACACTAATACACACATCCCTACACACACACACACACACACACACATGTTTTGTGAATTGTGGGGACTCTCCATAGGGGTAATGGTTTTTATACTGTACAAACTGTATTTTCTATCACCATACACTAATCCTAAACCTACCCCTAGCAATTTTTGAATTTCATAAAACCCCATTTTGTATGTTTTTTAAGTCTTTTGTTTTACAGGGACAAAGGAAGTGTCCTCATAAACCATGTTTATGTTGTAGTACCCATTATACACATTTGTGTCCTCATAAACCACATTTACCAGTACACACACACACACACACTAATACATACATCCCTACACACACACACACACACACACTAATACATACATCCCTACACACACACGCACACACATTTACTCAGTCTCTAATTGGACACATTCCCCAGACTTATACTGTTTTTGTGTACAGCCTATTATAAACACTAAATCATAACCCTAACACTCATTTTAGATTATAACTTCTAAAGATAACAGGATATTTATAAACAAAGAAAAATCACTAAACTAAACAGCACTAAACTTTGGACTAAAGCCAGTTTAAGAACAAAAAACTCAGGGTTCCCATACACAAATAAATTAAAGAAGCAACTTTTAATATAAAGGTTAATTTCCATGTTGTCTGCATAATATAAAGAATCAAAATTCATGAACATCAATTTGAATCAGCTTCACCGACCCTGACCAACACAGCAACATTAAAATACATCAATACAGAGTATTATTAGAGCAACAACTAATGCAAACATTGAATCTGTCATGTAGTTCATCTGTCTGAAGGCCACAGATGTGAATGAGTTCAGGACACACACACACACACACACACACACACTTCAACAGCCTGATGCCTTGAGAAAACCTTCAGAAGAGCATCCTGAACACAGAACCCAAGAGCTTGAGCAGAACTAACACACTGATCTGAAGAAAACTATACTCGTTACGAATCCTGGCCATGCACTTCAGTTTACTCACCACCAGAGGTCACCCGCTCACCACATGGACTTTCACACTACAGAGCACATTGGACTCCATTTCCCACCATCCATTGCACTCACTAATCACTCACAGCTGTTCACACTGATCACGACCACACCTGAGAACCATCTCGCAATCACCATCACCCAAACACACACTATTTAAGCCTGGGACTTGCTCTTGCTCGTGGCCGAGTATTGTTAGCCCATCTACCTTACAAAGCGTTTCCCTGTTTTCATAGTTAGTCTTCCTGTGTCTTGATTCCTGCCCGTGTTCCTGGATTATTCTCTCTGCCTTGCCCTGTCTGGATACTGTACGCTGATCGGAAGTTGTGGCCTAATGGTTAGAGAGTCGGACTTGTAATCCAAAGGTTGCGGGTTCGAGTCCCCGGCCGGCAGGAATTGTAGGTGGGGGGAGTGAATGGACAGCGCTCTCTCCACCCTCAATACCACGACTGAGGTGCCCTTGAGCAAGACACCGAACCCCCAACTGCTCCCCGGGCGCTGCAGCAGAAAATGGCTGCCCACTGCTCCGGGTGTATGTTCACGGTGTGTGTATGTGTGTGTGTTCACTGCTGTGTGTGTGTGCACGTTGGATGGGTTAAATGCAGAGCACAAATTCCGAGTATGGGTCACCATACTTGGCTGAATGTCACTTCACTTCACTGATCGTCGACCCACGCTTGCTCCACAGATTGCTCTGTCTTGCCTCTGCCATACCTGTTTGCTGTCTCTCGACCCTGCCTGTATGACCACGTCTTTTAATAAAGCTTCGCAAATGGATCCGCACGTCTCACGTCTCGTCACTCCCTTAACAATACTGGTATTCAAGGGCAGGCTTTAAGATGGTTTAGATCCTACCTGTCCGATCGCTACCACTTTGTTCATTTAAATGGAGAGTCATCTCAATTATCACCAGTAAAGTATGGAGTACCACAAGGATCTGTCCTAGGTCCTCTGCTATTTTCAATATACATGTTGCCTCTTGGTAATATTATTAGAAAATATGGGATTAGTTTTCATTTTTATGCTGATGATACTCAACTATATATCTCAACAAGACCAGATGAAACTTCTCAACTATCTAAGCTAATAGATTGTGTAAAAAATTTAAAAGATTAGATGACCAATAATTTCCTCCTATTAAATTCAGATAAGTTCCAATAAACAATACACAGAATCTCTTGGATTACAATTTGCAACTAGACGGATGTACTGTTATGTCCTCTAAAGTAAAAATCTGGGTGTTATTTTAGACAGCAACTTGTCCTTTGAAAAATCATATTTCCCATGTTACAAAAACAGCATTCTTCCATCTTAGAAACATTGCCAAGCTTCGAAACATGCTACCTGTTTCTGATGCAGAAAAGCTAGTTCATGCATTCATGACCTCTAGACTGGACTATTGTAATGCACTGCTAGCTGGTTGTCCTGCATCTTCAATAAACAAGCTACAGATAGTCCAAAATGCAGCGGCTAGAGTTCTTACCAGGTCAAGAAAATATGATCATATTACCCTAATTTTACAGTCTCTGCACTGGCTACCTATTCAGTTCCGTATCATTTACAAAATATTATTACTTGCCTATAAGGCCCTAAATGGTTTAGCACCTGCGTACCTAACTTGTCTTCTACCACGCTATAATCCAACCCGCTCCCTAAGGTCGCAAAACTCTGGACTTTTGGTAGTACCTAGGATAGCAAAGTCCACTAAAGGAGGTAGAGCTTTTTCACATTTGGCTCCCAAACTCTGGAATAGCCTTCCTGATAACGTTCGGGGTTCAGACACACTCTCTGTGTTTAAATCTAGATTAAAGACACATCTCTTTAGCCAAGCATTCACATAATGCATCTTATAATCTTGTACTGCAGTTATATCTGATCAAATGTACATTATTATTATTCTTTAGCTTAGGTTGAACAAATCATTTTTGCTTAGATGGAACAGCAGCTACGCTAATTATGTCTCTATTTGTTTCTCTGTTGATTAACATCCCGTGGTAACTAGGAATGACAGAAGCTTCAGTCTGGATCCAACCCTTAAATGATCTGAGATGACCGAACACCTGAGAAAAGATAATGCCAACCCCTCAGAGGACCTCAGAGGATGCCAACGCTCAGATAACATACAGAATTACCAAATTTTGCCACAAGTTACATATATTAAGGTTCTGCAATATATAAATATATTGTGGAAACTTAATTTCCTGTAGAGCTGCTTTGCAACGATCTGTATCGTAAAAAGCGCTATACAAATAAACTTGAAACTTGAAACAGAAACACTTCAAAGAAGCTACAAAGAACCATTGCAGAAGATTTTGATTCTGTCTCCAGAATCAAAAAATAGAATAAGTCTCCAGTCAAACGATCTGATCCGGCCAGCAGACAAGCAGCAAGGAGCATCATGAGGAACATGAGGCGATTCTTACCTGAGCCGCGCTTGGACACCACTTTCAGACTTCTGATGACTGTGGCATACAGCAGGATCTGCAGAGGAACCCGTGATCTCATGTTCACCGCGTGAGTCTCCTGCAGAGACACAGAAACACAAACAAGTGTCACACTCTGTCTGATCCAGCTCTTCATCACATCAGACAGCAGCTGATCAATGACGTCAGTCTCTTCTGGTTTATATGTGCATTTATCTCTCTCTTGTACACAGCCAGGGTCTTCAGTCTCGCGCACACACACACACATATCACTCACTCACACACACACACACACACACACACCAGACGTCCATCTCTGTGTCCACAACACATTTGTTCAAGAATTCACACAGAAACCCAGCGCCTGCCAAAAGCGAAGCCACAGATCTCTGATTCCCTGTTCAATATTTCCAGCCAGAACACATCATATGCTGCAAACATCTGCAGACGTGCCCTGAAATGACATCCACGCACCAACAGGACATCTTCATGAAGACAAATTATGAAAAAGCAATGAGACAATAACATGTATGAACAGATGGTTGTCATTACACAAGAGAGATGTGTGTGTATGTGTGTGTGTGTATATATACACATACTGATATATATATATATATATATATATATATATACATATACATCCTCATATATATACAGTGCCCTCCAAAAGTATTGGAACAGTAAAGACAAAATTGCTCTGTTGGCTGTGGAGTCAAGACATTTACAAATATGATTAAAAGATGAATATGAGACAAAACTACAGAATGTCACATTTTATTATTGGGTGATTCAACACATAGATGTTTTAGCAGTTAAGAAGTTCAGCACATTTAGAGTTCATCCCTCTATCTGATGTGAGCATAAGTATTGGAGCAGTTGCCTCACAGGTCTTTCTTGTCCTGCTGCATTAATTCTTCAGATATTAAAAGCAGGGAATGTGTCGTATCAGTTATATCCATTACCTCTGTATTCTGATGACACACACAAACCAGGATGAAGACGAGGGAGCTGACTTTGAGAGAAATGCAAGTGATTTGGATGCTAAAAGAAAAGAGGAAGTCAGTTAGAGCTCTAGCAAAAACAAAGGGCATGGAGAAATCAAGAGTTTGGAAACCACCAGAGACACCAGCAACCAACGACCTGATCGGCTGAGAAAACAGTAGTTGATGACAGACAAATCATAAAAGCTGTGAAAATGAATCCTAAAAGACGTGTCTGTAAAATCACCAACAACTTCCAGAAAGCTGGGTGATGCTCTGACAATCTACTGTCCTCAGGAGACTTTGACACAGAATTACAGATGCTACACAGCAAGATGCAAACCTCTGACCAGCACCAAACATAGAAAGGCAAGATTAGAGTTTGCAAAAAAGCACAAAGGTGAGCCAGAAGAGTTTTGGACCTGTGTTTATGGACCGATGAGACAAAGATGAACCTTTATCTAAGTGATGGGAAAGCACTAATGTGGAGAAAGAAAGGGAACTGCAATGATCCCAAGCATACAGCCTCATCTGTAAAGCATGGTGGAGGTGGTGTCATGGCATGGGCATGCATGGCTGTCTCTGGAACAGACCCTCTCAACTTTACTGATGACTTAATGTATGATGACAGTAGCAGAATGAATTTGGAAGGGTACAAAACCATCTTGCCTACCAATATTCAAGAAAATGCCACCAGATTCATTGGGAAGTGCTTCATATTGCATCAGGACAATGACCCAAAACACCCTGCCAGTTCAGTCAAGGAATTTATAAGAGCAAAGAAATGAAAGTCTTAGATTGCCGAAGTCAACCTCCAGATTTAAATCTGATTGAACATGAATTTCAGCAGCTGAAGAGGAGAGTAAAGGCAGAAACTCCCCAAAACAAGCAACAATTGGGATTGGCTGCATTAAAGGCTGGGAAAAATATTTGAAAGGATGAGAGCAAGAGTCTGGTGATGTCTATGGGTCACAGACTCACTGCTGTGATTGTGTGCAAGGGATCTGCAACTAAATAATAGCTTTTAATCTTTTATATCTGCCTTATGTTCAACTGTCCCAATACTTATGCTCTCATCAATGAGTGGGATGAACTCTAAAAGTGCTGTTCTTTTTATTTGGTAAAACTGTCACGGTACGCCGTGAAAAGACGAAGTCTGGGTCCAAGTGCAGGTGAGGGTATTTAATGGAAACAAAAAGGCCAACACGGCACAAAAAAACGAAACAGAAAAGGTCTGGGATACCAGACGGCAGCACAGTGCATGTATCCCAGACCACAGCAGACACTAGAAACAAAACACTGTAACACATTTACACACGCCAAATAATGCAACCAGACAGAGTGGTAGGAGAGGGGAGATTAAATAGTCCGTGGCAATTGGGAACAGCTGTGGGTGTAATGAGTGGGACAGGTGTGTGTAATGTGACAGGTGTACGTGATGTGGCAGGTGTACGTGATTACGTGAGGTGAGTCCGGGTGGAAGGGAGATGGTGACCTCTGGTGGCGACAGGGAGAAGCGTAGGGCCCGGACTCGTGACATGACCCCTCCTTTAAGGAACGGCTTCCAGACGTTCCACAAGATCCCCCCAAAAGTCCAGAGGGAGGTGGAACAGGGGGAGGGATGGTGGGCCAGGCCCGTGTAGAGGAAGGGAACCTGGGCTCTGAGGCAGCGCCGGCGGGATGGAGACCCAGGGCAGAACCGGCGGCCACCACCGCGGTGAGTGTGGAGCTGCCACCCTGGAGCGGGCAATGGTGGGCTCCACCGCTTCGGGTGGCACATCAGGGTGGGGAACATCAGCAAACACCGCTCTCACGGGGGCTTCGTGAGCGAACACCGCTCTCTCGGGGGCCTCGTGAGCGAGCACAGCTGTCTCGGGAGCCTCGTGAGCGAGCACCGCTCTCTCGGGGGCTTCGTGAGGGAGCACAGCTGTCTCGGGAGCTTCGTGAGGGAGCACAGCTGTCTCGGGAGGAACGTGAGCGAGCACAGCTGTCTCGGGAGGAACGTGAGCGAGCACAGCGGTCTCGGGAAGAACGTGAGCGAGCACAGCGGTCTCGGGAAGAACGTGAGCGAGCACAGCGGTCTCGGGAGGAACGTGAGCGGTCACCATCGCCTCGGGAACCTCGTGAGCGAACACCATCGCCTCGGGAGGAACGTGAGCGAACACCGCTCTCTCGGGGGCTTCGTGGGGGAGCACAGCTGTCTCGGGAGGAATGTGAGCGAGCACAGCTGTCTCGGGAAGAACGTGAGCGAGCACAGCTGTCTCGGGAAGAACGTGAGCGACCAACGCCGCTCGCACCGACATCAGCGAGGGTTCCCGCACGCTGCGCATCAGACCAGGATGCTCCGGAAGCGGGCGCGAGCCACTGGGCGCGTCCGCCGCCGTCCCCCGGGTCGCCACCTCGGGAGAACTGTGAACGGGCTCCGCAGCTAACTCCAACCTGAAGGCTGAGCCGCTCACCTGCAGAGCCAGGTTAATGTAGTCCTCCAGCGACTCCCCGGGGTCCCAGTAAGGTACCAGGGACTTGAATGGCTCAGCCAGGCCTCCCCAGAAGAAGACCATGAGGCAGGTCTTCTCCGTCGCCGACTGACGAGCTCTTTTAATGAAGTCCCTGGCATAATCCTCCATGCTCCGGTCTCCCTGGCGGATGTGGAGAAACCTCCCTGCTGGACCCATCTTTGCTGGTTGCATTCTGTCACGGTACGCCGTGAAAAGACGAAGTCTGGGTCCAAGTGCAGGTGAGGGTATTTAATGGAAACAAAAAGGCCAACACGGCACAAAAAACGAAACCGAAAAGGTCTGGGATACCAGACGGCAGCACAGTGCATGTATCCCAGACCACAGCAGACACTAGAAACAAAACACTGTAACACATTTACACACGCCAAATAATGCAACCAGACAGAGTGGTAGGAGAGGGGAGATTAAATAGTCAGTGGCAATTGGGAACAGCTGTGGGTGTAATGAGTGGGACAGGTGTGTGTAATGTGACAGGTGTACGTGATGTGGCAGGTGTACGTGATTACGTGAGGTGAGTCCGGGTGGAAGGGAGATGGTGACCTCTGGTGGCGACAGGGAGAAGCGCAGGGCCCGGACTCGTGACAAAAACATCTATGTGTTGAAACGGCTAATAATAAAATGTGACTTTCTAGTTTTGTCTCATATTCATCTTTTAATCATATTTGCAAATGTCTTGACTCCACAGCCAACAGAGCAATTTTGTATTTACTGTTCCAATACTTAAAAAAAGGATCTGGATCTGGTGACCAGAATCTTCTTTTAATACCACACTCCAGACTTAAACGTAGAGGTGACCGTGCCTTCTCTGTAATTGGTCCTCGTCTCTGGAATGACCTGCCAGTGGAAATTTGAATGGCCCCGAGCTTGACCATTTTTAAGTCTCTGTTAAAAACCCATCTGTTTTCATTGGCTTATTAGGTTTTATTCCTGCCTATTATAATTTTTCTGGTACTGTTTTATTTTGGGTTCTTTGTTTTAATCTGTTTGCTTGTTTTAACTACTTTTATGATGCTGTATCTTCTGTGAAGCACTTTGGTCAGTCTCGTGGCTGTTTTAAATGTGCTATATAAATAAAGTGAACTTGAACTTGAACTTATGGAGGGCACTGTATATACAGTGGAGGAAAAAAAATTATTTGATCCCCTGCTGATTTTGTATGTTTGCCCAGTGACAAAGAAATTATCAGTCTATAAATTTAATGGTAGGTTTATTTGAACAGTGAGGGACAGAATAACAACAACAACAAAAATCCAGAAAAGCACATTTCAAAAAAGTTATAAATTGATTTGCATTTTAATGAGTCAAATAAGTATTTGATCCCCTATCAATCAGCAAGATTTCTGGCTCCCAGGTATCTTTTATACAGGTAAGGAGCTGAGATTAGGAGCACTCTCTTAAAGGGAGCTAATCTCAGTTTGTTACCTGTATAAAAGATACCTGTCCACAGAAGCAATCAATCAGATTCCAAACTCTCCACCATGGCCAAGACCAAAGAGCTGTCCAAGGATGTCAGGGACAAGACTGTAGACCTACACAAGGCTGGAATGGGCTACAAAACCATCGCCAAGCAGCTTGGTGAGAAGATGACAACAGTTGGTGTGATTATTCACAAATGGAAGAAGCACAAAATAACTGTTAATCTCCCTCGGTCTGGGGCTCCATGCAAGATCTCACCTCACCTCATCAGCCCAGAACTACACAGGAGGATCTTGTCAATGATCTCACGGCAGCTAGCCTGGGACCATAGTCACCAAGAAAACAATTGGTAACACACTATGCCATGAAGGACTGAAATCCTGCAGCACCCACAAGGTCCCCCTGCTCAAGAAAGCACATGTACAGCCCATCTGAAGTTTGCCAGTGATTGAGAGGAGAACTGGGTGAAAGTGTTGTGGTCAGATGAGACCAAAATCCAGCTCTATGACATCAACTCAACTCTCCGTGTTTGGAGGAGGAGGAATGCTGAGAACACCATCCCCACAGTCAAACATGGATGTGGAAACATTATGCTTTGGGGCTGTTTTTTCTGCTAAGGGGACAGGACAACTGCACCACATCAAAGGGACGATGGATGGGGCCATGTAGCGTCAGGGCCAGGGCATTGAAAATGGGTTGTGGATGGGTATTCCAGCAATGCAATGACCCAAAACACACGGCCAAGGCAACAAAGGAGTGGCTCAAGAAGAAGCACATTAAGGTCCTGGAGTGGCCTAGCCAGTCTCCAGACCTTAATCCCATAGAAAATCTGTGGAGCGAGCTGAAGGTTCGAGTTGCCAAATATCAGCCTCGAATGGGAGTGGGACAAAATCCCTCCTGAGATGTGTGCAAACCTGGTGGCCAACTACAAGAAACGTCTGACCTCTGTGATTGCCAACAAGGGTTTTGCCACTAAGTATTAAGTCATGTTTTGTGAAGGGGTCAAATACTTATTTGACTCATTAAAATACAAATCAATTTTTAATCAACTTTTTTGAAATGTGTTTTTCTGGATTTTTTGTTGTTGTTGTTATTCTGTCTCTCACTGTTCAAATAAACCTACCATTAAAATACTGATCATTTCTTTGTCAGTGGGCAAAAGTACAAGATCAGCAGGGGATCAAATAATTTTTTTCCCACAGTGTGTGTATATATATATATCCTATCATCAGCCTGTGAGATCGCCGATACACAATATTATCGCGCTAATTTATTCAGTTATTTATTTACTTAGTTTCATTGCCAGAAAGTGCAATGAAACTAAGTAAATGAAGTGCAATGTTTTAATGTCTGAATTTGTATTTAATATAACAACAATTTATTAGAAACATTTTAAGTTACTAATATAATGCTTACATTTCCTCAGTTTTTCAAAAAGCAGCTACAGAGAACGAGCAAAGAGCATTTACATTACCAAACGCAATGAACAACAAAACTTCACTGTGTCAGTGGAATCATGTGTGATTGGTTATAACACTGTAAACGCATTATATATATATATATATATATATATAGAGGGGTGGTGATGGTGCAGTGGATAAGACACGTGCCTTTGGTGTGAGAGACCCGGGTTGGAATCCACTGTGAGACACCAATGTGTCCCTGAGCAAGACACTTAACCCCTAGTTGCTCCAGAGGCGTGCGACCTCTGACATATATATATATATAGGGGTGGTGATGGCGCAGTGGATAAGACACATGCCTTTGGTGTGAGAGACCCGGGTTCGAATCCACTGTGAGACACCAATGTGTCCCTGAGCAAGACACTTAACCCCTAGTTGCTCCAGAGGCGTGCGACCTCTAACATATATAGCAATTGTAAGTCGCTTTGGATAAAAGCGTCAGCTAAATGAATAAATGTAAATGTAAATATATATATATAGAGTGCAACAAATAAGCCCTAATATTAATTAGATAGTATTACTAGCCTGATAATAATAAAAATAATACAAATAATAGTCTTGCTATCGTCAAAGGCATCAGCCACAGGCGATATCTCTGACTATCGTCGATACAAGATACTATCGTCTCTCGGCACAACCCTAAGTGCCACCCATCCAATAATCAGCTTTCAAATTATGTCAATTTAATAATGAAAGTCAATCAATAAATGTGGTTTTGATTCTTTAATGTGTGGTGACAGATCAGTGATAATTTCTTCCTCTTTACTTCTAGTTACAGCACCAAATCAACATGAATGAATATCAGAAGAATCAGACTAACTCCGAATAATCCGTCAATCAGTGTTTCAGATAGACCTCAATAAAACAGCTTAAGATCAATAATGTCACATAACGTCACAGTTATTCTCAGAAAAGAAATTTAAACCATAAACTCGGTATATTCGTCTAAAAAAATAACTCTAGAGAGAGAGAGGAGGACAATTATGGTCAATTAATTTTAAGAATCTTTTTTTCCTCAAGAAAAATTGGTGCCTACTATACCTGATATATATCCAAATGAATCAATATCGAATAGAATTGAACTGAAATTAGATTAAATTCAGCTTATGAATCAAACTTTAATCATGAAATTTGTCTCAATATACATCTCACAGTGTGTACTGTATATATAAACACACACACACACACAATTTATGTAATATTTTAAGTTTTCCCTTTTGTTAGCTCTAATCGAACTGATCAAATGTTCGACATTATTTTCTGTCTTTTTAACGCATTGGCAATGCAAAGTGTTCTTTGTCACGCCAGTAAAGCTGCTTGAATTTAATTGAACTGAGAGACAGAGAGAGAACAGAAGAACCCGAGGTTCCTCATTTGTAAATCACTTTGTATGAAGGCATCTGCTAAACGACTAAATGTAAATCACCAGAACTCAAACGAACCCATCGGTACAGAAGAACCATCAGGAAAAACATGCAAAGTTAACCCTTCACACACTCTACAGCCTGGTTTGCATTGGTTTGGGTTCGTCCTGCAGGCATAACGTTCCTAAACATCTCTGAGTTCTTCATCTCATCTTTTTATTGCACAAAAGCCAAAGTATAAAGTGTGTTTTCCGCTTGCCAAACATACTGTAACAGTTTGTAGCTTCCCATGGTTTCGGTGCCCAGATGATCTGAGGATCGCATCTAATGCATCAGAGACGTGCAGCACATTAACACGGATTAAAGGCTTTAGCGATTCCACAGAATTCACCGTCCGACAATATGACGTTCTGAGGGCTGAACACATGCAGCATCTGAATATGCATAGCATCCTTCTGTTGTTTCCAGGGAAACGCTCGTGTTGTAATTGTTGCGACAGGCCTCAGATTGATGTGTTATTCTCACCTCACTTCACCATTCTGCTTTCCAACCAAAAACACGTCCGGAAACGCTGAGTGGATCACAGACCACGTCTACCTTTCTGTCTGTCTCTCTGGCTAAGGAAAGGAAGGAGAGAAGAACATTAGATCTTTAGCTTGTCTTCACTTCTTTTAGCTCCCATTATATTCAGCCAAATTCTGTTGTGCATTTAGAGACGGTGTCAAACAGAAGAGAGAGAGTCTAGAGGTTCCACTGTCTTTCTCTCTCTCTCCTGTTTGTGGAACTGGGTGAAAAATTGATGTGCCAGCTGCCTTTGCCAGTCATTAACATTTCTATTTGAGAGAAACTGTAGCGAGAGCCTCCATCTCTACCTTCAGCTCACCCACGCAAAACCTGAGCTGCTGCGCTCTGAATTATTCTGTTTGTTATTATCCGCTATAGCGCACCTCAGAGGTGAAACGGAGAGAGGGATGCGTGATCCTCTGTATTCAGATGAGGAGCGTTACAGTCACGCTGGCAGATGAGTGTTTGACTGAAGGTCAGCGAAGCCCGTAACCTCCTCAAACACACACACACACACACACACACCAACCGTACAATAAACACTATGAATTATACATACACACCCAACACACTGCAAAAGCTGTTCTCACTCAGTGTCTCTACTGTTTCCCAGTACAAATATCTGAACACTTACAATGACATAAGAAGTCCTTTTTAATTAACCATGCTGGCAGATATTGGTTATTAATTTTAATGAATTTCTCAGGAAAAGAGATTTTGCATCTTCAGTATCTTGAATGTTATAAGAATGTTTAGATATGTGTAATAGATAACAAGACAAAGATACTGGGCAGAAAATGTATCAAATTAAGAGAAAACCTTGTTTAAGGATAAATAACCAGTGAAGGTTAGAGTCAGACCAGCAATTATGCTTCAAAAATTGAGAGTAGCAGAAAACATGATCACGATTAAAATACGATTCATCGCGCAGCTTTATCTGAACTGAATGTAGCTGAATAATGACACTACTGTCTTTACAGCACAATCTGAATCTGCAATGAGTTTATTATTTTCCCATTCATCACTAAATACTGCAAAAGTGTTTTTGTCTTGTTTTCTAGTATAAATATCCACAAAATATTGAATCAAGATGAGTATTTACTCTACAAGTAAAATTACAAGATATTATGTCTTGTTTTCTGTAAAAAAACAAATAAAACCATAATAATATTGTTGTTTAGCCTTTGAATTAAGATATGTTTGCTTGTTTTATCTCAAATAATTTTAGTGTGCAGTAAATGCATATTGATTCAAGAATGTTTAGATATTTATACTAAAAAAACAAGACAAAAAATGCTAAGTAAGAAAATCATTTTTAGCAGTGCAGCTGCTCCGACACATCTGTATTGTACAAAGCACTACAGAAATAAATTGGCTGTTTGCTGCGCGGTTCGAAGAGACTGATGATTACTCATCTTTTCAAACACAATCTTTTACTTCACGCTGTGTATCATTCAAATCCATTTATATTTTAAATACAAAGTGTAAATAAATCTGATGTTTCACACAATAATAAATCACTGTTATTTGCCATTTGTCAGAGACAAGAGTGAGTGCCAGAAAGAGCTGATTTGTTATTGAGCGTGTGAATCATAAACCAGTGTGTTTTCCAGAAAGCACAGCCGTCACGTGACTTACCTCACACACGCAATCATTAAATAACACTCGCCGGTAAACTCTCTGCCTCAAGCGTCGCACCCGGTGGATGTTTCTCCCAGAAAACGCTGAAATACTCCACTGTAGCTGCGCTTTATAGCGGCCGAAGCTCATTTCTCATCACTGCCTCTGAACAAAAGCCACACGCATCCTGAAACACACAGCGCTGTCCATCTGTGTCCAGAAGAGCTCGGAGGGAACGGCTTTATTGAGTTTGAGTGATGCGTGCCGCTGGACTCGTGTTCATTCTCCGGTGACCTGCGTTAACGAGCCTTCACTGAGGACTTACCCACCCGATACCATCCGGTTAGACGGGTCTCTCTCCCGAGAATCAAACACAGAAACACATTTACAGAGCAGGAGCAAAGATCTGCTCTCAGCGGGCAGACACGGAGCTCTCAGGAATCAATCACTGAACCTCAGGATCATTTCTATAGAAATGTACTTCAGCTACTGGCCTCTTAACATTATATAATGCAGTGTTTGTTAATATTATGAATTTGTGTATGTTCTGTGTGATCGTTGCATCATCTGTCGTCTCTCTACATGTATGTTATGGCATCATGTGGCAATTTTCATAATTTTGGCTCTGTATGCCACCAGAATAGAATTAAAATGAAACAATCAAGATGAAATTGAAGCGCAGACTTCAAGCTTTAATTCTAGGGTTGAACTAAAATAACATAAAATGTTTAGGAAATGCAACCATTTTTATACACAGCCCCCCCATTTTCAGGGGCTCAAATGTAATTGGACAAATAAATGTAATCATAAATAAAATGTTGATTTTTAATATTTAGTTGAGAATACTTTGCAGGCGATGACGGTCTTAATTCTGAACTCATGGACATCAGCAGAGACTGGGTTTCTTCTTTCTGATGCTTCTCCAGGTCTTTACTGCAGCTGACTTCAGTTGTTGTGTGTTTGTGGCTCTTTCTGTCTTTAGTTTTGTCTTCAGCGAGTGAAATGCTGCTCGATCAGGTTGAGATCAGGAGATTGACGCAGATATTGCAGAATATTCCACTTATAATGGCAGTGGCACCTATTTGCGTATAATTCTTCTGTACCACCTTTTGAAGTCAGTCAAATTGTAACCAGTATTTGAAACACGAGCAAACCACTGTCTTCTTTTCAGTGTTTACTTCAAAAACATAAAACAAAACTGTTACATAGACATGGTACGCACGGTCAAAAAACTGTGTTGCTTCCAACGTCTCTAACTTCAAAACTGAAACTAAATACATCCAATCGCTTGCGTTATGACGTAGTGCGATCTGATTGGAAGCTCAAAATAATTAAATATAATCAGATCTAAACATTACTAAATATGCATTTTAAACCAAAAAATGTTTTCTTATTATTTTTACTAAATTATTATTTCAGATGAACTAATCCCCATGTGGCTCTTACACCACTGTTTTACCTTCAGAAACTCCTGGGTTGCTTGTGCTGTATGTTTTGGGTCATTGTTCATTAGTTCTCTGAAGCGCCGCTGAATCAGCTTTGCTGTGTTTGACTGAATCTGAGCAGAGAGTATATCTCGACACACTTCAGAATTGATCCGGCTGCTTCTGTCTTCTGTCTCATCTTCACTAAACAGCAGTAACCCAGAGCCACTGAAGCCATGCAGCTCATGATCACACTGCTCCATGATACTCAGATGATGCTGTGTGCTTCCATCATCAGCTGCTCCAAGCCTTCTCCAGACTGTTCTCTTCCCGTCATTCTGGTGCAGGTTGATCTTAATTTCAGCGTCCAAAGAACGCTTTTCCAGAAGTGCTCTGGCTTTTCTAGATGTCTAATCTATCTTGTGGTGAAGCCTCTGTATTTGCTCTGGTGAAGTCTTCTCTTGATTGTAGACACGTCTGTCTCCTGGAGAGTGTTCTTCTCTTGGCTGGATGTTGTGAAAGGGCTTTTCTTCAGCATGGAGAGGATTCTCCGATCATCATCACTGTTGTCCTCCGTGGACGTCCAGGTCTTTCTATGTTTCTCAGCTCACCAGAGCGGTCTTGTTTTCTCAGAATGTACCAAACTGTTGATTTGGCTCCTAATGTTCCTGCTCTCTCTCTCTGATGGATCTGTTTTGTTTTTGAAGCCTAACAATGGTCTGTTTCTCTTCTATGAAGAGATCCTTTGACCGCATGATGTGGTTCACAGCAACAGCTTCCAAATGCAAATGACACACTTAGAATCAATTCCAGGCCTTTTAGCTGCTTAATTGATGTAGAAATAATGAAAGAATAGCCCACATCTGTCCATGAAACAGCTTTTGAGTCAATTACTTATGTTTCCTTGAAAAAGGAGGGAGGTACATATTAAAGAGCTGCAATTCTTTAACATTTCCTCCAATTGTGATGAGAATACCCTCAAATTAAAGCTCACATTGTGTACTTTAAGCCCATATTCATTATATAACTATATAATTGTGGCTCTGTATATATATGGACCTAACTGTAGCCATCCATCCATTAATATAGCCATGTATATACAGGTAGTCATCCATCCATAGCAATCCATACATTTATTTATATAGCCATCCATCTATATATCCATCCATCTATATAGTCATCCATCCATCCATACACACACACACGCATATATATATATATATATATAGAGCCCCAAATACCAGGACAGCCAGGAACAGTTTCTTCCCCCAGGTATTCTACATTATGAACAGTTAAATGCCCCCCCCCCCCCCCCCCCATTATGCAATAACAATGTGCAATAACCTTATATTTATTTGCTACCACCTCCATCCTAGTACATCCCTGCATCTCCTTCTATTCTATTCTATCATCTATTGCACAAGTGTATATACGATTATTTATGTTTCAAATTATTTTCTTTTTCAATTTTTAGTTTATTTATATTTACATATGTGTATTTTTATTCTCATCTTATTTTTATTGTCTGTGTGTCATTGTTGTCTCTGTGAACTGGGACCTTATGACACTAAAACAAATTGCTTGTATGCGAGAACATCAAAGTTCAACACTAAATCATCTGGTTTAACATTTAAAGCAGTACAAACCAACAGTAAAGTGTGTTTGTTTCTTTCTTTACAATCAATGACACTTGATATGTCTGTGATCTAATGCTTTCAGGATGGAGGTTCAGACCAAACACAAGTCCAACCAGCATCTCCTTTATCTTGAAGACAAACATCAGCACGCTGGTTCTGTATGGATGCTGTGATTCTGACATGTCTCCTTCAAACATTTAACACACACACACACACACACATCAGACAGCTCCTCAGTGGCCTGGAAAGAAGGAGAGACAGACAGATGATAATGAAGATCCCTAATTCTGCATTCGTGCGTCAGACTCTGGAGGCGGAGAACTCATGATGCTCGTGATGCTCAGCGCATGCAGAAGAGCTGCAGAGAAAAGCACTTCTTTACTATCAGGATGACCGGTGTGTGTTTAATAAAAGATAAGAGTCCAACCCAAATCTTTCCAAACACTCAGCACTATTGAAATTCAACACCTGAATAATTCAGTCTTCGTGCTGCTTTACGGCCCATTACGCTCTGTGTTTAGCACGACTCTCACGCGTCCTACAGCAGCGGGACAGATGCGTCCGGCCCTCCTTTCACTTCCGCTGCTTATCTGCGACGCTGAGAGTGCGTCTTCTTTCTGTACGCGTATGGAAATTACAGAGCGTTTCTGTCACATCTTTTTCCAAGTAAACCGAACACATTATGTCTTGTTTAGACTCTGAGGTAAAACGTTCCTGGTCTTCACAGAATAAATGTTTAAGCATTCAGTGAAGAAAGTCTCCCTCATTATGAATCCGGTAGAGCTCGACTCAGACAGGAACGCTGGGAAAATATGCATGATAGACCTCATCAGTATAATAGGGCTGTCAATTTAACATGTAAATTTGATGCAATAAATTATGGAAAGCATAATGTGGACCACAAAACCAGTCATAAGGGCATCATCTAAAGCTGAATGAATAATCTTTCCATTGGTGTATGGTTTGTTATGATAGGACAATATTTGTCTGAGATACAACTATTTGAAAATCTGGAATTATGTGTTAAATTTTAGACACAATATTTTTCTGTTTTGCTCAATATTGCAAATGAAAATAGGTGCAATCAAAGCCACAGCAGAACTGTTTGACATCTGTAATTAAACATAGTGGTGATTCATTAGTGAATGAACCTGCAGTTTTGAATGAATCAAGTGAGTCAATGATTCAGTGAGCCATTCAAAAAAGCACTTGCATTGTTTCTGAATGAATTAGCAGTTTGAACAAATCGGCTGAATTAATGACTCACTCATTAAGACCTAAGACCCACCTACTGGCTCTTTTGTTTATATTAAATGTATCATTTAATTTTTAATGGTTTCATATTTCAATATGCATTTTAAAAAAACCACTAATGCCCATTTACTATTATTATTTATGCAATGTTGAATTAAAGAATTTATTTCTAAAGCTACTTTTTTGTCATGCATTATGCATTGCTAAGAACTTCATTTGAACAACTTTAAAGGAGATTTTCTCAATATTTAGATTTTTTTGCTCCCTCAGATTCCAGATTTTCAAATAGTTGTATCTCAGACAAATATTGTCCTATCATAACAAACCATACATCAATGGAAAGATTATTTATTCAGCTCTCAGATGATGTAGAAATTTCTTTTTTCTTTTAAAGACCCTTATGACTGGTTTTGTGGTGCAGGGTCACATATTGACTTTAAATGATCTTTTGGGAGGTCATTTCTCAGCCAAAATTGATGAGTGATTAATTAACCGGCACATCATGTAGGCTAATTAATGAGATAATTTGAATCTCTTAACAGCCCTACATTTTAGCCCACAAGACAAACACACAGACATGATGTAATATGGCTCTTTTGAACAGCGAGCAGAAGGAGTTTAACACTAGCGGTAGGTTTGATCAGCGATGACTGACTGCTAACCGTCGGGAGGCAGGAGGGACCGTATGATTTATAACAGATGCTCTCTCTGCAACGCTGCATTATTCCTCCATCCGTCACGTGGACGTGAAATCGGCATGAGAGGAAGCGCATCAGTCAAGTGGCCATGAAACTGACTTCACATCACTGTTTTTACAGAGTAATGTTCACCACCGAGACTCCAGCCACATGCAGCCAATCAGACTTTCTGTTGAATCACCGCGGAGAGAGCGGAGCAAGAAACAGAATCGGGATACTGAGCCTCACTGACCACATCTTTGCTGCTTTCTCAAATTACTGTTTTTTTCAGCTGCTTACACACATTTTCAAAACTTTTTTTTAATTTTTCACACAAATCCAAGAATTACACACAAAATGCAAAACACCTCACATCTATTTCAAATGAAGCACTGCATTCACAATATCAGAAACACATCTCAAAAGCAAACATTTGCAAACACCTTTGCCATAATATTAACTCCTGTTGGATTTTTGTGTGTTGCATAGAGAATTTGTCACCTTTCAGAAATTGTGTACACTCTCTCTGTTTAAATCTAGATTAAAGACACATCTCTTTAGCCAAGCATTCACATAATGCATCTTATAATCTTGTACTGCAGTTATATCTGATCAAATGTACATTATTATTATTCTTTAGCTTGGGTTGAACAAATCATTTTTGCTTAGATGGACCAGCAGCTACGCTAATTATGTCTCTATTTGTTTCTCTGTTGATTAACATCCCGTGGTAACTAGGAATGACAGAAGCTTCAGTCTGGATCCAACCCTTAAATGATCTGAGATGACCGAACACCTGAGAAAAGATGATGCCAACCCCTCAGAGGACCTCAGAGGATGCCAACGCTCAGACAACATACAGAATTAACAAATTTTGCCATAAGTTAAACATATTAAGGTTCTGCAATATATAAATATATTGTGGAAACTTAATTTCCTGTAGAGCTGCTTTGCAACGATTTGTATCATAAAAAGTACTATACAAATAAACTTGAATTGAACTGAGAAGTAAAGATTTTGTATGTAAGCAGATGAAAACATCTGTCAACAGTCATTTATTTGTTTACATTACACGGATAAATGACCAACTAGATGCTTCATGATTCTGGATAAACGGAGAATGGAGAATCTCGATCTTTATAATTGTATTATTTTTTTAGATGATATGATTCTCTCGCCATGATTCTGAAAATATAACAGCAAAATATCCTGTAATTTACTAGAGGTTCTGATGAAATTCAAATTGCTGCAGTCTATTTAAAAATATATTCAATATTCAACAAATTGTTTAAAAAAAGTTAAATGAATGATTGAATGACTGGATTATAAAGAAAAAGCACTTGTTTCATTCCTGAAGGAATCAACGTTTTTTGAACGAATCTGGTTTTTAAGGCACTTGTCGCCACCTGCTGGCTCTATGTTGTAACTGATAGATCTTTATTTGAAGTGTCGCCTTCAAAAAGGTGATTTATTGTATCTACTGTACTTCTGATTACTTGAATGTTTGTAACACAGAAATAACAATATAAAGACTTTGTAAAGATGTTTCATATACATGAATTGCTCTCTCTGACTCAAACCCAGATTGTTGTGATTCAAGGGTTTAACAGACAGCTGAATCGTTGTCATTTAGGAATAAGATTGCATGAATGACTGAATCTGGCCATATCCTAAACATTAAACAAGGGCTTCAAAATCACAAAGAATAGCTTCCATGAGATGCTGGACGTCTCCTTGTATTCCTGGTCTGTGAGCATGAGAGATGATGGACAGCTGTGTCTTTAGCTTTACTATTAAATGAGAAAACAGAGCTGCTGCTGCTGCTGCAAACACACACATAAACACACACTTCTGCTCTGTGAATTGATGCCATGCTGGACTAAGTACCTCCAGATCAATCCTGGACTCCAGCTATAACAGAGCATGTGCTAGGTTAGGTTAAGTCAGGGTTAGTTAGCTCTCCAGCTCTCTCTAATAGGGTTTTCTAGCATTTACACTCGTCAGACAGACTCCATGAATGAGAGAGCGCTGATCATCACTGTGAAGAAGAAGAAGATGATTTACACTGAGACTCAGAAGATGTCCTCGGTCTCTCTCTCTGCTTGTGGTTCAGTCTGATCTCTGCAGCTGATGCTATCATACCGGTTTTTTTTCAGCTCCTTACACACAAAATCTTTCCTTTCCTTTCCGTTGTTTCTGAAAGCTGTCACTCAAACAGCAGACGCACACACCAAATCTACAAAACCAGACACTAATTCTCAGCCTTTTTTCAATTTCAAACACACTTTTTGCAAAACACAATAATAACAAATTATTATTAAAAATAACACACAATTAGTGAAACCTGACACCCAAGGAGCAAAACTTCAGCCCAAATCTGCACAACAATAAGCACATTCTCAGCCTCACACTTTTTGCAAGACACTAAACACTCTTCTCAACATTAGACACAGAGATCTAACATGTTGTCACTTCTTTGTCCATTTTAAGGCACTGCTTTACAAAATACTACACATATGAACCGATTGATCAAACACAGCCATCAGGAGTGCAGACACTTAGCTGCTTAACTGTAAACTCAACAATCAGGGGTAAGCACTAGAAAAAGACAACAGGTGATCACGCAGAATGGGGTCCTCCGTGGGGGCATGCCAAAATAGCTCCTTACAACACCTACCACATACTCACATTTTTAGACAGACTAAGTATTGGACAGACTAGGTATTAGACTAATGCAAGCAGAAACTGGTTCCATTATTCCAGGACCTCCCACAACACTCTCCCTTCCTTTCCTTTTTCCCTTCTGCATGGCAGTGGAAGGTTTATGACCTCTGACCCAATGTTATACCCCTCAATCAAGCTATGGAGGAGGCCTGTGAACTAATAGATGCAGAGTCTGGGTAAGGATGAAGTCGCCATTCCAGAAGATTCTTCTCTTGCTGTTTTGCGAGGGAGAACATTGCCCGTGATGTGGACGAAGTGGCCATATCCAGCTACATGAAGAGATGATGCTAAAGTGTTTTTGTTTTTTTTAAGCTTATGTACTATACTTACAGTTTACGTAGTATATTGTATTTAGAATATGTTCTGATTTTCAGCCTAATTGCAATGATGTACTGAAGGATTTTACAATGTGGTGAGAAATAAATACTTTCATCAGTGTGCAACACTTGTTATATTCTTTAACAATAAAAAAAATCAAACCCAGACTGTATCATTAGAAAGGTAGAAATGTAACAAGTGTTTAATATTGAGCACTGCAGTGTGGAAGTGGTTCAAACACAATCCGACTGTATGAACCATGTGTGTATCATGCGGTACTTAAACTGGGTTTTGCTATATTATTGTAAAGTTTTGAATAAAGTGTTTCATTTTGCAAAAGATCTGAGATGTTCTGCTACTTGTGTGTAGAAGTGTGAACTGTGTGTAGTGTTTTGACAAAACGACTCTTGTTTTTAAAATCGTGTCTAAGCAATTGTAAAAATCTGTAATATTATGGCAAAGTTGTTTGCAAATGTTTGCTTTTGAGATGTGTTTGTGATATTTTGAATGCAGTGCTTCATTTTGCAAGAGATGTGAGGCATTTTGCATTTTGTGTGCAATTCTTGTATTTGTGTGTAAAGTTTTGAAAAAAGAAGCAACGTTTTGAAAATGTGTGTAAGCAGCTGAAAAAACTCTAATACACATCATAAAAGCAAAGTATGAGGAATGATTAACCAAAGGAGAGAAACTGAGGCCTGTACAGATTTCTCTGAGCTTCTACAGTTTATATCATATGTGTGAAACGCTCTTGACCACATCACCTTCATCTTCTCGCTCAGATGTCAACATACAAACAGAGAAGGTCTGGAGGAGGAAAGGATGGAAATTCTGCAGCTCAATGCGACCGCATCCATCAATCACAAGATCACTGCAAAAATCAAAATGCATCCGTGTTTGGCATCTGCCGCTGAAACTGAGGATGATTACATTTGCTGAAGCAAATAAACTATTTTCAGTCATGTAGAGCAGTGTTTCTCAACTCTATTCCTAGAGCCCCAACGCTGCGCATTATGAGTGTCTCTTTATCATACACTCATTTGAGTCATTTTGAGTCTGTAATGACCTTGAATCAGGTGTGTTTGATCACAACGTGCCTTACAATGAGGCTCTTCTGACCGGGAATACGAGCGAGTACAAAGCATCGTGCTATGCTCTCCGACGCGCAGTAAGAGCCGCTAAACACAGATACAGAGAGAGAATTGAGTCTCATTTCCAGCTCAATGACTCTCGACGGATGTGGCAGGGACTGAGGACCATCTGTGCCTTCGGAAACAAATCCTCCGCGGAGGTGAGAGCAGATCCGTTGCTAGCCAACGAGTTAAACATCTTCTACGGCCGCTTCGATGGCAACGGCGGAGGCGTGTCTCTGCTGTCCAGCGCGTCAGGAAGCAACAGGCAGAGCAGCGATGATCCTGTAATCACTGTGTCAGAGGATGAGGTTCGGAGGGAGCTAAAGAAAGTGAACGTAAGGACAAGCAGCCAGACCTGATGGGATAACCGGCCGTGTTCTGAGGTCCTGCGCCGATCAGCTCGCTGGTTTGTTCACGTCTGTCTTTAAGGAGTCCCTTATTACCTCCGTGGTTCCCACCTCATTTAAAAAATCCATCATTATCCCTGTGCCAAAGAACAATAAACCCTCTTGCCTGAATGATTATCGCCCAGTTGCCCTCACATCTATAGTCATGAAGGTTTTTGAGAGCCACATCTGCTCCTCCATCCCTGATACTTTGGACCCTCTTCAGTTTGCCTATCGCCCAAACAGATCCACGGACGATGCCATCTCTCACATTCTCCACTCTTCCCTCACACACTTGGACAGGAACAATGTGAATTATGTAAGGCTGCTATTCATTGACTATAGCTCAGCTTTCAACACTATAGTCCCCATCAAGCTGGCATCTAAACTCACAGACCTCGGCCTAAACTCCTCCCTCTGTGACTGGATTCAAGACTTCCTCACCGGCAGACCTCAAGTGGTGAAAGTTGGCCAGTTCACCTCAAACTCCATCACTCTGAACATAGGAGCCCCACAGGGCTGTGTCCTGAGTCCCCTGCTCTACTCTCTCTACACGCATGACTGCGTGTCCTCTCACAGCTCTACATCTATTATCAAATTCGCTGATGATACTGTGGTTCTGGGCCTCATCTCCAACAACGATGAGACCGCATACTTGGATGAGGTAGAGAGACTCACATCACATAGCTTCAAGTAGCTCGGTGTAAACATCTCCGAGAACCTGACTTGGACTACACACATCCAAACACAGGTTAAGAAAGCCAGGCAAAGACTGTACCATCTGTGACAGCTGAGGAAATTCAGGGTCTCACCAGCAATCCTGAAAACTTTCTATTCAGGGACCATAGAAAGTGTGTTGACTCAGTGCATCTCAGTGTGGTATGGAAACAGCTCCAATCAGGACTGCAAAGCACTACAGAGAGTTGTGCGCTTAGCTGAGCGCATCTCAGGGTCTGCTCTCCCCTCTCTGCAGGACATCTACCTCAAACGCTGCAAAAATAGAGCTGTCAAAATCATCAAGGACTCTAATCACCCTGGTAACCGTCTATTCACTTTGCTTCCATCTGGGAAGCGCTTCCGTAGCCTGATGGCAAAAACTGAGAGACTTAGGAGGAGCTTCTTCCCCCAGGCCATCAGGCTCCTAAACTCTAACTCTGTGTCATAACATCACATGACTCCATGTTAATATCAATATATCAATAGCTAAATATCTCTACCTCATATTGCTGCTATTTAAATACCCTGTACAACTTTTTTGCACATTCCTGTTATATTACTATTTATGTCAACAACATACTGACCTGCACATTTATATTTAGATTTTTTTATCTTTTATTTTATTTTTTCTACTTTTCTTCTTCTTAATATTTGTATTCTATATAATTGCACTGTCCTTGGAGCGGACCTGACCTACATTTCACTGCTGGTTATACTCTGTATAATTGTGTATGTGACAAATAAAACTCTTGAATCTTGAATCTGAATCTTGAAAGTGTTGGTAGGGCTCCAGGAACAGGGCTGGAAAACACTCAATGGACCGTGTCAAACACACAGAGGATAATAAAATAATCTCCAAATGACTAAAAAGTTATTAACTAACCCTAATATTGAAAATTACATTTAAACATTTGATACCCCTAAAAGGTGTATTTATATAGGGCTTTTTACAATGCGAATTGTGTCAAAGCAGCTTTACAATATTAAATGGGGAAATAGTGTATATTACTGCATTAGAGTAGTAATATATACCTTTAAAGCACTACTATATCCAGGTGGCATGTTGCTGTACCCCTAAAGGAACCATTTTTGAACATTGTGCACAGTGTACAATTACTGTTAAAGCAGAGGAACCCCTTGGAGAACCTCTGGACAAATGGACAGTTCTGCTAGGAACATTGTATGCATTTGGCAAACACTCTTACAGTTTTTTTCAGCTGCTTATATACAAAATCTTTCCTTGTCACACAGTTTCTAAAAGCTGACACTCAAACAGCAAAAGCACTCACCAAATCTGCAAAACCAGACACTAATTCTCAGCCTTTGACTCAGTTTTCAATTTCAAAAAACACAACACACTATTCTCTATGACTATGCAACACACACAAATCTATCAGGAATTAATATTCTGGCAAAGGTGTTTGAAAATGTTTGCTTTTGAGATGTGTTTGTGATATTTTGAATGCAGTGCTTCATTTTGCAAGAGATGTGAGGTGTTTTGCATTTTGTGTGTAATTCTTGGATTTATGTTTTGAAAAAAAAAAGAGGCAAAGTTTTGAAAAGCAGCTGAAAAAAAAAAAACCTGTAAACAACCTGTATTGTTTCTTACACACCTTTGTGTCTAGTTAAGGACAACACATTTTGTGTTGCTTTTAAGTCAACCATGTGTTATGAGCTGAAGACCCAGCAGAACATCTCCCACGATGAGAGCCAGAAACCAGGCGTGAACCCCACACATGGAGAAACACGCAGAACAGTCCTTCTGATGACCCACTTTCCCACAGCGCTGATGGGATGCGAGAGTCCACTCATGCGTGGTCACCAGCACCAGCTCATCTGTGACTCAGAGACGCTTCAGGTTTCTGCGAGAGGGACGATAGTGGGCTGATTCCAGTGGGCTCGGCTGGCCGGCGGATCACAGCCAAACTCTCCTTACTTCAGTCGATTGTAAAAGGAGAGACAATAGAACAAAGACAGAGACATAAAGAGGCTCCTCGGCGGCTTCTCCACGCACATCCAGCTTCTGAGGGTAGCTTTAAAAACTGAATATTTATCATTAATATCTGAGTCATTGTCTCTAAACACACTGATGGGCTTGTGTTCAAGGAAAATTCATCTCTCTTCAGGGGCCTCATTTATAAAACATGCAGATTTGATCTTAGAATGTTTGTACATTAAAATCCACACCAACATAAGCAGCGTTTGAGGTGATTTACGTAGTCAGAATACTTTTTTCAAGTAACTAGTAAAGTAACGCATTACTTTTAAATTGACAATGAAATTTCTGAGTTACCTTTTCAAATAAGTAACAAGTTAATTTGTTTTCCAATTTTTTCACTGACAGCTCTCCTGTCCTCATGTTGAGAGAAATCAGGAATAAGAGCAGAGACAGAGGCTCTTCCTTCAGCCTGAGGCTTATTCATTTCACGTTTGATGCCTATTTATGGCGCTCACATCACGTTGATGTGCGCCATAGTCACAAAAACTCATAATTTGCATGCATTTTTAAGCATTGTGGTTTAAAAACAAGTGATGAAACGCAAACAACGACATTACATGTGCAAGCTGTCTGTTTCTGAGCATGCTTTCTGCAATTGGGTCGGATTGAAGCTGGTTCATATACACACCTTAAATGAACCGTACCAGAGTTCATTTGGAAGCGGACCGAAACCACCTCTTCAGCTGGGTCTCGGTGTGGTTGTTTGGACAGAATGTGATTGCTATATTCACACCTGCCCAAAAGATCCAAACCAAAGGGGGAAATGAACTTGAGTTTGATTCAATCGAACCAAACAAGACAGGTGTGAATACACCCTAAGTAACGCAATTGGTTGCTTTTTTATGGAGTAACGCAATGCGTTACTTTTAAAAGTAACTTTCCACAACACTGCTTATAAAACAGTCTCAGACGTGGGAAAGCTCTTAGGTTGGGTTCTAAGCAGATATTAAACATTTTCTTGTCATAGTATTGCAAGTATTTGGAAATCTGAGTGATTCTTGCTTGCTGCTCGTCATTCTCAAGTAAAGGATTTGGATGTTAACTGATGCTCTATTATAAGATAATGACATTAATTAGGGAGCGTTTACAAGGTGGAGATCTGAAACCATTCAGCTGCACACAATTTCAAGATCATTTCTGATTTATAGATTTCACAACTAAGGTGTATGTGCATTTTTGTTTATATGTTCACTTCTATGAATCACACGCACATTAGATCAAATGTAGGATGGTTTCTACAAAGAATTTCATAATGAAGCCTCTGGTCTCCATTACATGGAACTTCATGAATTAGGCAGAAAACCCACATTTACTGTTAAATAACAGACAACCATCATAAAACACACACACACACACACACACACAGCTTCAGAGAGATTACTGCCACCTTCCTTCCAGATGAATGTCAAATCAGAGTTTGGCTTAGCTTTGCTTTCCTCTAGAGTAAATTTCATCCCGTCATCAGCAGGAAGAGCTTGTATTCCCTGAAGCTCACAGAGACGTCAGTGCTGCTCACAAGCCTCAGAAACAGAGAAACGCTGGAATCACATTCACAGATCCAGAGCAATCCTGAACACTCGTTCCCAGCGGGTTACGCAGCGACCGGAGCGCAATCAGAGGACTGCGGTACAAAATACAGAGCCAAACAACCAGGAAACAAATGATGAGTTTATTTGCAAAAACAGATAACTCCCTTTTTTATTTTCAAAATTCATGTTTTTTATGCTATCATGTTTTATTGTGTTTTATTGTATTTTTTAGTTATTTTTAACCTAATCAAAATAACCCAACTGCAGTTTGATGGAGATTAATTGGAATGCACAATGAAAAAACATCATTTTTGAAAATTGTTAAAAAAAGAAGTTGTGTTTTGCAAATTAACTCTTCAAATTTAGACTATAAAAACTTTGCAGGAACATTGCTTTGAAATGTTTCTAAAACGTTGAAATGTCCAGTTTTCGTGTTAAGATAATTACGTTATTTTAAGTTTACAAAAACATTTCTGACAACGTTCTACCAAATTTTTCAGCCAAAATATAATGTTATTTGAACGTTTATTGTTAATTTTCCAAGAGTATTAAAAAGTCCAGTTTTCATGTTACGATTGTAACGTTATTTTATGGCTGCAAAAAAA
>NC_136715.1:357500-387500 GCF_936440315.1 Barbus barbus
ATTTGAGCAAAGTAAAAACTACAACAACAAAAAAAATCTAGTGTATCATAAAAATGCAACCCTAATTTGCATACTAAATACAAAAAAAAAATTACATCATCCTGCGCACTTTTTGTTTTGAGTCATAAATCATCCTGTTACTATTTTGGTGTTAGAAATTGCTGCAAACAATTCAGTGCGCGAGTGAACTGTCCTAATGAATCAAACTGAGAATATCATTTTAGACGTTTTTGCAATCCCATTTTACTGATTACATATGAGTGATTATTCACGAATCTGGCATCACTGGTTCTCATTGTAAACAGCAGATACTAGAAATAACATACCACTTAATTGCTGCAATATTCTCAGAGAAATTGATTCTCAGGTCAGTATATATATATATATATATATATATATATATATATATATATATATATATATATATATATATATATATATATATATATATATATATATATATATATATATATATATATATATATATATATATCAATCCTATAGACACAAGGATTTATTGGTAATTTCACTGCGGGACTCGTGCATCAGTACTAAGCTTCCAGTGGTTCAAAATAAATCCTACACCACATTTTATTCAGTGCATGAGTGAGACAGTGCCCCAGAATTAGTGTACGGAAATTACAGTTTTTTTCAACTGCTTACACACAAAATCACACAATTTCAGAAAGCTGACACTCAAACAGCAGAAACACACACCAAATCTGCAAAACCATACACATTCCCAGCCTTTGACTCGGGTTTTCAATTTCATAAAACAAAACAGACAAAAATCTAACAGGAATTAATATTATGGCAAAGGTGTTTTTGTAACGGTTTTGTGGTTGTAGAGGTAGGCTCACGACAAGGAGTGGACAAAAAGGAGTTTTAATAGGCATCAACATACTATACCATTATAAACATTAAACTAAGACAAAGACTAAAGGAGAACTGAGGACTTATAAAGGGACTGGAACAAAGGAATAAACAAGATGAATGATACAAAACAGGTGAATGGAATAAACGATAATTAACTAATGACAGGAAACCGACCAAATAAGGACAAACAGGAACTAAACTGAAACCAACACATGACAGTTTGCAAATGTTTGCTTTTGAGATGTGTTTGTGATATTTTGAATGCAGTGCTTCGTTTTGAAAGAGATGTGAGGCATTTTGCATTTTGTGTGCAATTCTTGTATTTGTGTGTAAAGTTTTGAAAAAAAGAGGCAAAGTTTTGAAAATGTAAAAAACTGATGAGTAAGTTTGGTCAGGGTTTATACACCTGATCTGGGATTTGGGACCTCATCTTTTCACTCACACTTACTCCTTTTCCTGAGAAGGTCAGCCATCCAACCACTAACTCGAGCCATTTCAACCCTGATCAGCGTCAGTGGGGAACCGGACGGAGTAATCGCTGTAACACCGTCTCTATCGAGGCTGAAAGGCCTGTCGTGAGCACAAACGGTCAACGATCATCAAAAAAGACAGTGTCATCCACTTCAACAACGAAGCCAAGAGTGCAGTCAGAGCTCGAGAATGAGTGCTGCTTTCTCAAGTGAAGCTTTGCTTGATTTTCAAGAAGGCTTGATTAGCAGAACCAGAAGCTGGTGTTTTTAGGTTCCTCTGCAGCAGAGACAAGAAAACAAACAGATAAAACGAACATCAGCGGTGGGTTTTCATAAGAGATTCCTCTGGGGTCTTCTGACAGCTTCAGGTTCATAACAGACAGCAATAATAATATTGAGACTAATGGGTTATTTCCTCTTTTTGACACTCAGATCACATCGTGCATTTCAGTCAAGAGCCACAGCGTGAGTCTCCGTATCGAAGAGATCCATTCTTACAGGTTTTTCAGCTGCTTACACACATTTTCAAAACTTTGCCTCTTTTTTTCCAAAACTTTACACACAAAGCCAAGAATTGCACACAAAATACAAAATGCCTCACATCTCTTTCAAAATGAAGCACTGCATTCAAAATATCACAAACACAACTCAAAAGCAAACATTTGCAAACCCCTTTGCCATAATATTAACTCCTGTTAGATTTGTGTGCGTTTCATAGAGAACTGTGTGTTGTGTTTTGCAAAAAGTGTTTTATGAAATTGAAAACGGAGTCAAAGGCTGAGAATTAGTGTCTGGTTTTGCAGATTTGGTGTGTGCTTCTGCTGTTTGAGTGACAGCTTTTAGAAACTGTGTGACAAGGAAAGATTGTGTGTGTGAGCACCTGAAAAAAACTGTAATAACAGTGGACATGTTCAGAAATGAGACCAGCTTTAGAAGGAAACCGTTCCAGATTAAAAATTCTCTTATATTTCTATTCACTTTGTTTTATTCTGTCGTAAGATGGGCAGTCGTGGCCTAATGGATAGAGAGTTGGAGAGTGGGTTCGAGTCGCAATTGTAGGTGGGGGAGTGAATAACCAACACTCTCTCCACCCTCAATACCACGACTGAGGTGTGGTGTGTATACACTAGGATGGGTTAAATGCAGAGCACAAATTCTGAGTATGGGTCACCACTACTTGGCCACACACCATATAAACAACATACACAACATATAGAGTTGGCTGTAGAAAGCCCGAGGCCTCGATCTCACGAGCCGGGAGCGACAAGCGCATCCGCTCGCATGTCATCTGCATTCAGCGCGGTGATTTAATAAATGCTTTGTTTATAATGAGGAGGAGGTTTTAAGCTATGAAACTTGCAGGTTGTTTTAATGGTACAAAGACCTCTTATATGCCAAATAATCAAGGCAAATTTGATTTCTCATGTCATGACCCCTTTAAAACAAATCTTCCTTTTTAAAACCGTTAAACTCAGCCTTTGTCATTTGAAAAAAAAGTTAAATAAATGAATTATAAGGGGAATATAGAGACCCGACACAAGTCAGACTACACCTCAAACCAATCTAAATCCAGTATTGTTATCATTTATATTATTATTGCTGCTGTTTTTTAATTGTTTGGTCAAACCGGCGTATGTTTGAACACGTCTCTTTCTGCTCAATATTGGCCATTGACACTTTTGCTTGGCGTCTGAGACTCAATATCGAACTTGAGTTGTGCTGAGGTTTTCATTGGGGATGCGAGCCAAGCTTTACATTCACTTTAATTGATCGCAAAAACTCATCCAAATGAAGTCAACTGGGAGATCATTGGTAAAAACCACAAAAGATACTCAAGCACATGAAACCTCAATGCAAGAATGAAGAGAGATGAGCTCTCGGCTTTGGGAAGCATTACTCACAAACACGCAGGATAAAGCCATGGATCCGGCAGACAAGGGAGTTTGAGGCAGCCGTCAACATCATTAGCCGGTTACTGTCGCTGCATATCAAAGGTGAATTAAACATCCAGTTAACCAATCAAGGCATTGTTGTGAGGTCACGGGATGATGGCGAGTCCCATGAGAGACATCAAGCGCTCAAGCGTAATTAATGCAGATGGCCCAGCGTTCCTCAGTTCTCAGGAACTGCAGCGTGAAGATGAGGCTTGGATTGGGAATAATGATGAGAAGAGATAAGGAGACATCAGAGAGAACGGCTTCATGTCGTCACGTAATTAAATCAGTGAGACCTGGAGATAGGGCTGGGTGATATAGCCAAAAAAATTATCACGATAATCGATATCAGTCGATATCGATAATTATCATAATAAATGTCAAATCTTTATTTCTTTCAAGTTTCGAGGCATATTTTTGCTCCAAAGTTAAATATTTAGAAACCAGACCATTAATTGAAGATGAAGATGCTGCAGCTTGGTTTAGTCTCTCTGAGGCTGTTCATCTTTAAACTGACGGGTAAGGACATCAGCCAAGCAGCATCTATCTTCACAGCTTAAAAGGGCTGTTAAAATGTGAGACATGCTACCAAGAGTTCCCCAACATGTTATTTGCCATTCACTTGATGCTGTACGTCGGGAGGATCTGTGTGCTCTCAACCTTCCCAACGACAGTTCAGTGCAGGTCTCTGCGGAAGCACAGGAGCATGGTGTTAACCAGATACTATGGCACTGTCTTCTCAGCTATCACTGTGTGCAAAACAATGGCACTCAGCTCTCTCAAGTGATTAAACAGCTTATGTTGCTGAGATAAACTTCAACATGACGACTGGGCCCACTGTGGGATAGGACTGATGATTCTGGGAGAGGCTGCCAAATCTAACATGCTGTGCCTTCAGAGCCTTATGAATCTTCAAATTGACCCGAAAACAAGAAAGTTGTCAGGAAATGACATCGCAGAAAGCATCCTGGCCGTGGTAGTTGGAACACATTTACTGCTCAATTTTGATCAACATTTGCCAAAACAGCTACTGTGCTGACATTAAGAAAACAGCCCTTAGTGGACAGTCAAACTCTACTCAGCGCAGACGTTCTGGGGGACTTGTAACCTTGCTAAAACAATGATGATAAAAGGCTTCTGGAGAACCACAGAGAGAGGATGAGAAGTTCACAGTTGAAGTGTGCGTATGTGCACAGAACGAGTCCAGTTCAGCTCACTACTCACTCTGAAGACCACCGGCACAGAATAAAACCCACCAAACCTAGGAAAGAGGCAGTTTCCACAGCCAGGGCTGGAAGAGGACGCCCTGAACCGATCACACCCCACTCCATTACGAAAGACCATCACAAGACAACAAGCACATCTATTGTTGATTTTGATTGCTTCCATTGTCCTCATTTGTAAGTCGCTTTGGATAAAAGCGTCTGCTAAATAACTAAATGTAAATGTAATTGTGGTTTTAAACTATTCTTTATGATCGGAACATGACAAACATGGCTTTTGAATTCTTTACACTTTTCCAGTCATTTATCCTTAAGAAAATAAATATCTTAATAGAAAAAAAAATTCTGCAAGAAACAGGTTTGTGCTGCCTGATAATATTAATAATCATATTACTTGTTTGTCTCTTAGAAATGCACATTTGATAGCAGTAGCTTGAGTTAGGATGTGGATGTATATTTATCAGTATTCCCTTACTCCTTTAATATATTTAATACATGTTTACATTAATAATACAATAAAATTAGATTATAATACAAATACCCACATTTCTGACACAATACCATGGTGCGGTTAGTGTTACTACAGTAAATCCATGTTAACCCTTACGGAAATTAACCATGGTTTTACTACAAATAAAACCAAAAAACCATGGTTACTATAGTTAAACCATGGTAACCACAAATTAACCATGGTATTTGTAGTAAAACTGTGGCTATATAAATGGTAGTCAATACGCCAAAAAAACATGGTTACTACAATTTTACTATAATAAAACAGTGGTTATTTTTGTAAATGGTGATTTGTAGATTGAAAAGTCTGACTGTATTGTTGCACACAGTGTTTCTCATGTTTGCCAGCGCTGTTTCATCTAGCTTAAAACTCGTTTAAATCACCGAATCATTGTGTCCCTCTCTGAATTAAAGCGCTTCACGCTGGATCTCACAGCGCTGTTTAGTGTCACGTGATCAGCGAATAAACACATCTGCTCTAGTGAGCTCAAACCACTGCGCTGCTGCTTGAACTTTAAGCCAAGCGGATAAACAGTCTCTGTGTTGCGCTTCAAGAGTATTGCTGTTTCCTTCTGCTTTTGCCGCATAGAGAGTCATACTGAAGAGACACTCACTTTACTCTTTCTGTTTCACTGGCTTCCATTCATCCTGAAAACTCTTACCAAGACATTTCATTCCAAAGCTCAGTTTTAAAAAACGATGGCCTGTGAAACTGTATCATGTGAAGATGTCATTATAACAGAAGAACGATATGATACTTTAAAGCTGCGGGTTTGTAGCGCTGCAGGAAAGTGGAGTAGACTGCATAAATTTACATTTTGGATTTATTATTGTTTGTTATTAAGTTGAGTTGGTTTAAAAAAACACTCTGTAGGACGGCTGTGGATGTCATGTGAGTAATGACTCTGATGACGTCCAAACTCGCATACTATCTGTTCTATATAGTATTCAAAATTAGAATTAGTTGAACTTATGTTGAAATGAGTATTGGATTAACTTGGATTGTCTCCTATTTTCAGTGAAAACTGGATGCGCAGATCTATTGGCTAATACTGGCCACAACCCAAAGAGTTTATCATCAAACACGAATTATAAGTGTTAAAAATGACAAAAATGTGACCCTGCAGCACAAAAGCAGTCATCAGTAACACAGGTATATCTGTAGCAATAGACAACAATACATTGTACGGATCAAAATTATACATTTCTCTTTTATGACAAAAATCATTAGAATATTAAGTAAAGATTATGTTCCATTTAGATATTTTGTAAATTTGCTACCGTAAATATCAAAACTTAATTTTTGATTAGTAATATGCATTGCTAAGAACTTCATTCGGACAACTTTAACCTGTTAGCCAGCACCCCCCATTGTGGGCCTCACAGCTGAAAATGACCTACCTAAATTAAAATAGTACCAGTTCCTGACAATAATGTGCTACACACACAATTTAGGTATCTTTTGAAAGAAGACACTCTAAGCTGTACTATCCATCATCCAGAGTTGATAATGCTCAAAAAGATAAAACGTTTTAGACACTGAAGTGCCTTGAGAAATGTTTTTCCACACTGAATGTTTTTTTTTAGTTTCATATACAAATACATGAAATCAGTCCTGGAGCAATCCAGAAAAGTCATATGTCTCATGAGTTTATATTTCAAATTGAAGATGATACCATGAAAAATGAGATTCCTGCGATCATTTCTCTGAGAATATCCCCCCCCCCCTAACTGCTTACACAAATGTAGCAAATACATTCCTTATAAGCTTTCCATCGAAAAACAGCGATCTATCATCGATGCTTGAGGCTTAGACCTTCAGAATGATATATAGTCAAGATTAACTTTGTCCCGTTTCATTTAATCTATTCGTAAGCAATGACACATGCAAACAAAGAGCATTCGGTGCACTAACATCCTGGTGCTAGTTAACAGGTTTTAACTAAACTATTTGAAAAGCTGGAATCTGAGGGTGCAAAAAAATCTAAATATTGAGAAAATCACCTTTAAAGATGCACTATACTATTCCGCTACATACTCAAAAGTATCTACTTTTTCTTCACAAAAAAACCCTACTTTCAGGGCATAGTTTAAATAGACCAATTGGGACGCAGTAATTCTGAATTAACATTTTGAAGTATGGTCACATTTGTTGCCCACATTTCAGAAAAGTAACCATTATAAAGTTGACCGTTATTACTTGTGAGGTGACAATGACTGTAATTTCCTTCTTATTTTGGAATGTAATGGTGACTTTTCTTAAAAGCATGCAGCCTCAGTGACGTGTGCGGCCCACAAATGCGACCATTCTTTGAACTGAGAAACAGAAACGGTGTGAAAGCTTCACTGTTGACGTCACAGACAGCGGACGGGACAAATAAACGAGCACGAGACATCTTAAACAAGAATCAGACACTGAGAAAACAGCTGCTGGAAGATCAGACGAGATCTGCACTATTACTGCAATCAGCATGAATGGAGAAAGAGCTTTTCTCCCCATGATGGTGCGGCACACAAACCAGCAGCTCCTGCTAGAGTCAGATAATGATGAGGATCTCAGAGACCTGACTGTTCTCTCACAGGAGAACATCACGCGCTCTTCCTGACACCATCCGCTCTCTTCTGTCATCCCGTCCTTCAGACTCAGCTCCTCAAGCTGTCACCGAACACTCGGAGAGGACGGGTTAATGGCACCAGCCGTCATTTAACAGAAACGCACTGTTCTGACTCCGAAGATCAGCAGAATCAGTCAGTTTCTCAGCCGTGCTCCATCATTATCTAGCAGCCAAACGCTGGAGTTATGGCAGAAGAAGAGGAAAGCTGTTTTTTTCCCATCAGACAATCTGCTGCCTGATTATTTGTTGACTTTCATAACGTCCTGATGACAGTCTGATTGGACACTGGTTACAGTTTTATATCGTTTTGATTGCACACATAAACCAACTCTAGAAGGATCTGACGACCTTGTGGACGTTTAATCGCAGCAGCTGTGCGTCGCTTTCATACGGCATCATAAAGAGTTCTGTTTCGGCATCTGGTGTTCAAATGAATAATCATCAGATGAGACTCTAATAAAACACATAAATATGTAACCGCAGGTGGAGGAAGACGAGCGAGCGAGAGAGAGAGGCTAGGTTTATCTGAAGTTCGTTTAGTGATGCTTGATTGGCAGTGGCCTAGATTCGCCGTCGTCTCCAGACCGTCCCATTTCTGCTGCGCGTCGCTCTAAAGTGTGTCAGTCTGTCCCGGGAACATTTAGCAAAGCGGAGGAGCTTTTTCTGCCCCAAACGATTCTCGTTCTCTCTCCTTCCCTCACACACACACACACACACACACACACACACACACACACACAGACCATCAGTGAGATCTGAGAGAGAAACCGTGTTAAATGGATTATTAGTTCATCGCTCTGAATGAGTTCCTGAGTCTCAACCGATCAAAATGGTTTGTGTTATTTTGTCTCTGAATACTGACTAAACATAGACGTCATCTGTTCTAGAACAGCTCCTTTGAATCACAAGTTAAAGTTGATCATGTAGCATTTAATGAGAAAAAAACAACGCTATCTCAACCAATTCGTACATATTTTACGAGGTGGCTAATTCATACGACCTCATTTTGTGCGATTTTCTAAAGCCCAGTGACGGGTAGGTTTAGGGGCTAGGTGTAGGTCATTCGTACAAATTAATTCGAATTGTGCAACTCTAAAATACATACGATTTAGCAAAAAGTTGTCAATCTAATGGGAAAAAACATTTTAAAATGATATCAGAGTATGTATTTAAATTTACTTAAAGATTTTGATCCTTTCAATATCTGTAAGGCAACATGCTTTTTTTGCCAATTTAATGAGGAAAAATTCTTTAAAATTATGATTTCATCAGATTATTTTAAAACATTACTCCTTTAAATATCCTATATAATTAGTTTTTTTTTAATGAAATTTAATTTAAAACTTAAAAAATACTGATCCTTTAAATATCTTAAGACATGAGATTGACCAATGACCAATTTAATGAGAAAAAAAAAAACTTATAATAGGATATTATCAGATTATTTATTTAAATGCATTTAGTATTTCTTAAATTCTGCCTCTTTCAATATATTAAATAAGACATTGGACATAAGGTGCTTTTTTGTCATTGTATGTGATACAATGACATTTAGAGTGGCAAATACCACAGATTCTTACAGGAACAAACAAGACAAGAGTATAAAATAAAATAAATTGTATAGCAAAGAATGATATTAAATTAATCTGTTTAACTTGTTTGGGTGAATACCCAATGGTTACACTTTATTTTGATGGTCACCTTTAGTTATAACATCTAAGATGCCGCCGCACATGGCAGCCACAGTGCTTAACTCTCCAGTGTTTGTACTGTTTTTGTTAGTTTTTCCTGTTTTTTTTTTTTTTTTAATCCAGCAGCCATATCACCCTGCAGCCCAAGACCGGTTGCTCACTGAAGCTAAGCAGGGTTGAGCTGGTCAGTACCTGGATGGGAGACCTCCTGGGAAAACTAGGTTGCTGCTGGAAGAGGTGTTAGTGAGGCTCACCCTGTGGTCTGTGTGTGGGTCCTAACGCCCCGGTATAGTGACGGGGACACTATACTGTCAACAAGCACCGTCCTTCGGATGAGACGTTAAACCGAGGTCCTGACTCTCTGTGATCATAAAAAAATCCCAGGATGTCCTTCGAAAAAGAGTAGGGGTGTAACCCCGGCCAAATTTGCCCATTGGCCTCTGATCATCACGGCCTCCTAACCATCCCCATATCTACTGATTGGCTTCATCACTGTCTCCTCTCCACCTGTAGCTGGTGTGCGGTGGGCGTTCTGGCGCAATATGGCTGCTGTCGCATCATCCAGGTGGATGCTGCACACTGGTGGTGGACGAGAAGATGCCCCCCTTACTATGTAAAGCGCTTTGAGTGCCTAGAAAAGCGCTTTATAAATGTAACGAATTATTTATTATTATTATTATTACTACAGAGGGTAGTCCGGACTGCTGAGCGAATCATTGGTACAACCCTCCCCTCTCTCCAAGAACTGTACTCATCCAGAGTGAGCAAAAGGGCCGGTAAAATCACTCTGGACCCCTCACATCCAGCACACTCCCTCTTTGAACTGTTACCGTCTGGTAACACAGGAACAGTTTCTTCCCTCAGGCAATACATCTCATGAACACTCAACAATAAACATGGAACACACAACTCTATTATACATTATTTTCTTGCACATATCATACCTTTTTGCTATTTTGTACATTGTCTATTTTGTATATTATTCTTTATCATCTGTGTCCTGTCGCTATCTCTCTGTTGCACTGTGGAGCTTCGGTCACTATAACAAATTCCTCGTAAACATACCTGGCAATAAAGCTCATTCTCATATTCTTTGCAACTACACGTTAACTAACTCAATTAGAGTATTAGTAGAGTGTTAGGTTAGCAGAACAAGTCGAGATGTGCTTGCAAAGCTACTTACTCTCAGTAGAATGTGTGTCAAATCAGAATAGTGTTACTGATCCTAATTCTTCCATTTTTTCACAAGAGTAATGTTTAATTTAAGCATGCATTTATATTTCAGTTTTTCCTAAATTTCACATATATTTTAATCTAGAATATCAGCCTGGATTTCCATTCCTGGATTTGTATGTTTCAGATGGAGAGTTTTACAATGCTGCATGGATGTCAAATTAGTTTTAATGCAATTACCAACTAGTTTAGCTGAGCTCCTGAATGCATTCTGTTGTGAAAAACAGGCAAATATAGAAACAACCAAATCGGCTGCAACTCAGTTCAATGTGCTTTTTCTCATTTTTAAAATAAAGAAATGAGTACAAAAGATGAATTCACAAGTCCTGATCATGCAGAAGAACTCAAAGTTTCTCATCATCACGCGTTTCCATGACAACCATTAAAAATCACCTCATCTTCAGTCATTTCGTGAAGCTTAACTCCAAATTTGCTCTCTTTTAAAAGTCATAGTTAAACTTCAGGTTTTTATCACTCTTGCGAAATTGGATTAATTTGCAGCCTAAATGGAATTCCATGCCATGCACAGAAGCGGTGTAATAAATAGGCAAAAATCTCATTTAAATTGCAATAATAATTGAAGCACGGTCCCAGCGATTCATTGTGAAATAATGATGTCTCTTTCAACTTCCATTAAGCAGTTTGATTTTTATAATGATCAAAGCTGTTGAGTTTCTTCATAACTTTCTCTCAGAAAAGATTTTGTTCAATAGATAAGATCAAATATTTGCTATTGAATAGCATGAAATAAGTGCATAAATAAAATAAAGAGCAAACATGTAACATGAAGAGAAGCGTTAAAACCATCGTGGAATAACATCAGCGACGTGCGGTGAACGTCTACAGAAACTCGCTTCTGAAGATCAGATGTTGCAAGGCTGCAGAAGATCAATCTTCTTCATTAGCATTAGATAAAAGATGCACACAAACATACAGTAGATCCTCATGGGAAACACAGGAAAACACTCTGCATTTTCTGCCCAATATGTCTGAGAATATTTCTGTTTTACATCCACATGATCAAAGGACTAATATATGGACCATAATGGTTGACGAATCAGTTTAACAAATCATTTACACATTTAACTTTCACTGTATTTGTACAGTACTGCGGTACAGCGTCCAAAATCCAGTGTTGGAACGTGGAGAATCCAGCCGATAATGTATCCGACTGGCCAAGATCCTGCTTGGATTACAGGAGGCCCATATAAAATACACCAGCGACAGAGGAGATATAGCAACCCTCTAAACTCCCAGAACACCCACAAATCTGATCAAATCAGATCAGAACACACACTGATCTGATACCGATACAAACTACAAGAGTTTATCTGCTACAGTTCAGTGTATCAGCAGGAAACAAACAGATCTGACACAGTAACACACTCCACATTCTCCACAGGAACATCTGTATTCAATCATTTAACACACACTGTTATCCAGATGAGGACAATAGAAGCAATTCGACCAACAAACAGGAAAACAGGACAATATTTAAGTGCTGAGTCACAGTCAATCTAAAAGAAATCAGAGACTCAGTAAATCAGGCTCATGTTTCTCCTGCATACGCTCAACTGCTGTAATCCACCTGACAATTCTGACAAATTAAACAAATATTCACAGTTTATAATATAGGTTAAAATAAATATAATGCTGTTTTTAAATAATGTTTAGCGATTTCTCTCACTTCTGAGTTTGTGCATAAGCACACACACCTTTTTTCCTCTTTCCTTCTTTATTACTTTTTCTGTTGATCTTTTTGCCCTAATGTTTGTTCTTTTGAATGTTTTTATAGTTATTTTATCATATGCCCAAAGGACAGTTGGAAATTAGCCAGCTGCCTAATAAATATACAGAAACGCTAACATATGCATACTGCACTTATAAGTAAATAAACAGACATTCTGTGCATATGAACGTGTGACGCAGCTCATGAATGACGTCACAGTAACGAGAGTCTAACCGTCAGCCGTTAACGAGCGCTAATAATCAAACTCTGAACTCATTTCTCCTGCTTTAACTCTTCACATGTTAGACTGACCTCACAATATATGCAGCGAGACACGTCGCTCTGTTACTTTAGTTAATTATGAATCATTTTGCCATCGCATAAATTTAAGATGAGTGTTTCCAGCAGTGTCAACAAGAGGACGAGTTTAGCACGCGAGGAAGAACAGAGACACTATTATAGCTTTTCTTAATATTTACATTTTATTTTGATATTTTCAGCTTTCATGTTAATTTTAAAGTTAATTGTTTTTTGCGTGTTTCACTTATTAGTTTATTTTAAATGTCTATATAGTTTTTATTTTTATTTCAGTTTTAGTTATTTTATTACATCAAGTTACTTTTTCAGCTGCTTACACACATTTTCTAAATTTTGCCTCTTTTTTTCAAATCTTTACACACAAATACAAGAATTGCACACAAAATGCCTCACATCTCTTGCAAAATGAAGCACTGCATTCAAAATATCACAAACACATCTCAAAAGCAAACATTTGCAAACACCTTTGCCATAATATTAATTCCTGTTAGATTTGTGTGTGTACTGTCACGAACCGGTCTATGAACTTCCGTTTACTCACCACCAGAGGTCACTGCTCACCACATTGACTCTTGCACTACACTACTGTTGCACGTCACCCTGGACTGCATTTCCCATCATCCATTGCACTGATCACAGCTGTCACCAATCACATATTGCACTGATTACACAGCTGATCTCAACAGACACGCTTTATAAGCATTGGACGTCTTCTCTGTCATCGCCGAGTATTGTAAGCACATATCGCTACCCTAGCTGATAGCTACCTTACAGAGCCTATTGTAGTTTTCATAGTCTTGCCTCGCCTGTTTTGATTCTAGCCTGTGTATCTTGGTTTAACCCTTTGCGTTTGCCCCTGCCTGGATTATTGCTTGTGAACCTGGATTATCTGTCTTTGCCTTGCCCTTGCCCTGTTGGATGCGGTTCGCCGATCGAAGACCCACGCTTGTCCTAGGAATACTCTGTCTTGCCTCGTCTATGTCTGTTTGCTGTGTATCAACCAATGCTTGTTTCATGACCATGCCTTTCATTAAATCTCTGCAGATGGATCCGCACGCCTCACTCTTCTGTCACTCCGTTACAGTTACATAGAGAACTGTGTTGTGTTTTGCCAAAAGTGTTTTATGAAATTAAAAACTGAGTCAAAGGCTGATAATTAATGTATGGTTTTGCAGGTTTAGTGTGTGCTTCTGCTGTTTGAGAGTCAGCTTTCAGAAACTGTGTGACAAGTGAAGATTTTGTGCGTAAGCAGTTGGGAAAAAACTGTAAACTACATGTAAATGAGAATTTTTATTTTATTTCACTTAACATTTATTGCATTTCAACAAACAAATGTTTTTATGGTTTTATATCAAGTTAACTATACACATGAATCATTCTTCCATGACTGATCGTGTAAACACATCACTGATGATAAACCCGTGTTGATTGAGAAGACGCTGCACTTCTGCAGTTTGAGAGGAAATAAAGCGAGCGCTGAAGATCAGACTATTCTTCTGAGCATCTCTGGAGCCGATGACAGATCCACTCGTGATAAATGAAGCCGCTCAGCCAATCAGAGAGCTCGAAGCCCTGCAGGGACCAATCAGAACCCTCCTGCAGCTCCCTCGACAAATGACAAACACAGCGGAAACGGACCTGATTTGTTCGGCTGTGGAGTTTAAACTGTATATATTAACACCATCTCTTCTACAGCAACGATTCATCCATTTACAAACAGCTTCACACGAGTCTGTGTCACTGCTTTAGGAAGCACAGGAGAATGAAATCAATGCATGACCATTTTCCTCTCAAATAATAACTGGAAGCACTTTTTTCAAATATGATTTCTCTTTCTCTTCAAATCTATTACACTATTAGCAGAGCCATAAATTGCCTTCATGCTGAACACTGACCTGATCGTCACAGTCATCATCTCACTTCAGTAAATTCAGCTGCAAACATATAAACACAAGCATAACCATAACTATAATCTAGGGCTGTCAATTTAACATGTTCATTTGGTGCGATTACTTATGATTAATGCATTTAACACAGCGCGCCATGCAGACCTGTCCGTCATCTTACATGAACACTGCGTCTGATGAACATGATGCAGGACAAATAACTGTGTGATGAAGTCTATTAGAATGCAGTTATATGAGTCTAAAATTCAAGATATGAGTGCAATCAGCTTCTTATATTTCCATCATATGATATAGTTTAGCAGTATCACACTAGCAAGAGTGCTGTTTTTCACCAATATCTGCACCACTGCAAATGGCATTGATTTATAGAACAGTTCAATAAACAAGAAGTCAATGTTGTGTTACATTTTAGACAGTATTGTCAATATTTTCTGTTTTGCTCAATTTCACAAATGAAAATAGTTGAAACTCACAGCAGAACTGTTGAGCATCTCAACACACAGCAGTGATTCGTTACTGAATGAATCCACGGTTTTGAATGAATCAGCTGTTTGAACAAATCGGTTGAGTGAATGATTCAATGACTCACTCATTAAGAAAACAAAACCTTACAGTATTATTTAACAATAATGCTTCTGAAAACAATGTTATGGCCACACTGAAGCCTTAATAGTGTATGTGTAATAAATTCTATCCTGAATCTAAATATTTAATTCTAAACCTATGTTTTTGTAATGTGTATTCAATGCTTTTCTCATCTAACTCAATGATCATTTGGGGGGTAATTTCTCAGACAAATCTGATGTGCAATTAATCTGTGATTAATCTATCAGAACAACAACATTTATTAAAGATTTTCAGTGCTTGACAGCTCTACAAAAACCACAATTACTGTATAACTATATCCCATAGAACACCAATGCGCTCACACACACACACACACACACACACACACACACTCGGCGTGTCTCTCCGGTCCGGATCATCTGACCCTCACAGATGGCATCATGACACGCATATATAAACTCATCTGTTCAGCTGGACTCATCTGCATATTTAGTGTCACATTATACGCCGTATTAGCACCGAGTGTTTGTGATTCGCATTCAACAGGACGACAAACTCTCACAAACACGCCGGCATGTTTCATCGCAGCGCTCAAGGACGGCAAACTCTCTGTGCTTCTGCACACGGACACACACTGTAAACAAACATCCATACAATATACGGTGAAAATACAGCAGCTGTGGTTGCCAGAATTTTACCGTAAAAAATACGATAACATTTTAGGTTTTATAGTTGTAACTTAAATTTACATTTAAATACCGTAATTTCATTAACTGATAAGGTTAATATGCCAACCTATTGAAGCACTGAAATCTGTTTCGTATCTTTGTAACACACCGATAACCACCAACAGCAGATGATGATGATGAGAGACACATGATGAACCAAAGCTCATCACAAGCAGCTTTTAAATACTAACATATGTAGAAGGTGCATTCACACAAACACTAACATCATGGTAACACATGAAACTGAAATAATGCAATAAACATTCATTTAACAACATTAGATGTAACATACAACCCTACTGTGCAAAACTGATAAGAAAACTAAGAAACATAGCTATTATAGAACTTACTGTTAACCATTTAACAGGTACTTTTTACTGTAGCATTTTTACAGTCTTTTACCATTAAATCCACGGTTTTTAGTGCTGTCAAATGATTAATCGTGATTAATTGCATCCAAAATAAAAGTTTGTTTACATAACATATGAGTGTACTGTTTATATTTATACACATGCATGTATATATTTAAGAATTTTTTGTATGTTTATATATTAAACATATTTACATAATTATAGGAACGCAAATATATATTGTACATGAAAATATTTTCAATATATATATTGTATGTGTGTGTACTTATATATATATATATATATATATACACACATAATAAATAAACAGTACACATACATTATGCAAACACAAACTCTTATTTTGGATGCGATTGAACGTTTGACAGCTCAAATGTTTTCCAGTGCAAGTCTGATCAGCTGTTGTGTGTGTGATGCTGGTTTGATCAGGAGGAGAATCTCTGACTCATGACGTCTGAACGCGGTAAACAACAGCTTACTGTGGTAACGGAGAATTAGTCAGCAGCACTGACTGTCAGAACTCAACCAAATCCGTTCTAGTCTGACATGATGAAAACACTTTCATGGGTTTTCCACGCCACACTTAACCCGGTTATCGTCTTTTTAACCCTTGCTTCACTGTAATTTCAGAAATGGGTAATTTTGTGAAATTTGTGAGTGCTTTTAACTCCGGGTTATGAAAGCTAGTTAACTACACATGACAGGGTTAATTGATGTTAATTAAAGTGTGAGAAGAAACAAACAGCCAATCATAAACTGAACAGCACAGGCCTCATGAAATATTCATGAGCTTCGTACAGTCACAGAAACCATAACAGAATAAATGTCAAAGAGTGACAGAAAAAGTTAATTGAACTGAAGAACAGACCCTGTTATTCTTTAAAAAAAAAAACTCTGAAATAAAATATAAATATTAAAGGAAAAGTCTAAACTTAAATGACATAGGTTGCCTTGGAAGCTAACTGAAAAAAAATAAGTTGAAGTACTAAAAATTACTAAAACTGAAATAAATAAAAAAAAGCTAAATAGAAAAATTAACAACATTATATATTTAATATTTTAAAAAGTGTAATAGCATATACAGATATCCCTGATTAGAACAGAAGAGTCAGGAATACATAAACCTGCAGCTGAAGAGCAAAACAGCTGTTATTTGAGCAGGTCTCATGCCGAGCTCATCCATCATGTTCACGCGGGTTTACAAACATTCAGTCTGAACCCTCCAGGAATCACCCGGGAAAATCTAGTCAAGTCACCATTATTTATTTAGCGCTTTTCACAATGCAGATTGTGTCAAAGCAGCTTTACGTATTAAACAGAAGTGATGCGTCGACAGTGTTCTGTTCTCCTCAGGCCAGATGAAACCAGCAGTTTAATTCTAGTCTAATTCTAAAGTCTACTGAGACGATCCACACAGATGATGTCTCACAGCGTCTCATGTGGTGTTTCTGGCAGCGTTGGAATAACAGATCCGCTGTGAACTAGTCCAGACAGACTTGTAGAAAGTCTTAAACGACCAACAGCAGTTAGTCTTTCAGCGATGTTCAGTTGCAGGTAAACCAGAATCAGTGCTGCTGGGTTCACTAGTTTACCTGTATGTGTCTTTATCAAACTAGGAATACGATTTTACTACAAACCCACAATCCTGAAAATAAAATGTATTATGGTTTCCACTGAAATATTTAGCAGCACAACTGTTTTCAACAATGACAAGTTATCAACGAATGTTCAATGATAATGATAATAATAATAATAATAATAATAATAATAATATGTAATGAAACCCACAGATAATGTGGCCTTGCTTTTTTCTTTTCTTTGTTTTTTAACTCTTACTTACTCCAACAACCTGAATAATACAGACTGTAGTGTTAATAATAATCAGAAATGTTTGCTGAGCAGTAAATCAGTATATTATTATGATTTCTGAAGATCATGTGACACTGAAGACTGGAGTAATGATGCTGAAAATACAGCTTTCATCACAGAAATAAATTACAGTTTAACACATATTCACATAGAAAACATTAAATAGTAAAGATATTTTTAAAATTTACTGTTTTTGCTGTACTTTGGATCAAATAAATGTGTGCTTGGTGAGCAGAAGAGACTTCTTTCATTATGTCTTTTCACTGACCAGTAGCATTTAATAGAAAAGTCTTTAGATAATATGAAAATAAATTCTGAGTGCAGATAAACTAAACCCATAGCGCCACATAACTCAAAACTCATAACACACACACACACACACACACACACACACTCACACGCGCACACACACACACGCGCGCACACACACACACGTTGGTTTTAATGTTTTCTGGGGACTCTCCATAGGCGTAATGGTTTTTATACTGAACAAACTGTGTGTGCTATTGCCCTACACCAACCCTACACCTAAACTTAGCCCTCACAGGAGACTTTGTGCATTTTTAGATTTTCAAAAAAACACCATTTAGTATGTTTTTTAAGCCTTTTGAATTACGGGGACATAGGCAGTGTCCTCATAAACCACCTTCATATTGTAATACCTCTGTCATACCCATGTCATTATACAAATTTGTGTCCTCATAAACCACATAAACATGCACACACACACACTCTCTCTCTAACACACACACACACACACACACACACACACACACACACACACACACACGTGTAAAGAACGTCACACTGACAGTGTTACTGAGAGAACTCAGAGAACAAATGAACAAACGACCTTGAGTGACACACACACACACACACACACACACCTCCATCAGAGCGCTGGTTTGATCTTTCCCTGAGTCAGCGGTTATTTCTGTCCTTGAGCTTGGTAACCAGCACACGCGAGTAATGATTTGCTATTAGAATTAACCTCTGGAATTAAAACTCAAGAAACTTGAACCTGACCGTGTTTTATCAGCGTCGTCTTTGATCGCTCGACTTTTATTTTCCTCAGGTGCTTATGCTCTATTGGTAACACTTTAGAATACCGTTCCATCATCAGGAGTAACTACACAAGAACACATGAGTAACGCAATATTAGCACTCTAGTAACTACTAGTAATTAACAAGGAACTCTGATTAATTAAGTAGTAAGTAATAGTGCTTAGTCAAAATGTGCTAGTTCACTATTAGCTAATCAGTAACTTATTTTTTCATACCTAAGAACTACTGTATACAGGTTCATAATTAATATGAATAATGCATAATGTATAATTAATTATAAAGGAAAGGTCATGGTAACCCACTAGTAATGACTGAAGTATTACCAAATTCTTCTGAAGGAATTACTAATTATTTGGATCAGTATTCTGAAGTGAAGATCGTGATAATGCCCTGGTAATTACTGAAGTCATTGTAAACTTGTGAGGATTTTGTAAGGTTCTGGTTAGTAATTAATTTAGCTAGATTTGGTAACACTTAAATCATTACTAGTGGATTACCATGATCTCCACTTTAGAATACTGATCCAAGTAATTGGTAATTAGAGTCATTACTATCCAAAACCATTCATATATCTCAAAAGCTTACAGTGATGTCAGTCAATATTAGGGAGTTATGATGATCTCCACTTTAGAATATTGATCTAAGTAATTAGTAGCTCCTTTAGAAGAGTTTGGTAATACTTGAGTCATCACTAGTGGCTTATCATGATCTTAACTTTAGAATTCATTATGCATAATTCATATTAATTATGAACCTGTATACAGTAGTTCTTAGTGATTTTCCTGGATATGAGATAAATAATAGTTATTGATTAGCTAATAGTGAACTATCAGTTTCAACTGAGCGCTATTACTTACTAAATCGTTAATCAGAGTTTCTTGTTAGCTAATAGTAGTTACCGCTCTATTTGCAGAATTCATATGTTTGGAATCACAGACTTCAGAATATTTCATCATGGTGAGTCTGCAGGTGAAGGGAGACTTTGAAAGCGTCTTCAAAGCTGCGACAGACGTTTCCTTGGCGCTCACGTAAATCAGGGTTTTCCTGTATGTTGTTCCGTGACACTGATGATTAATGAAGGTCTTCAGATGAGCTGCTGACGTTCAGAGACGTTCAGAGTCGATCAGCAGAGAATAACAGCAGAAGGGCTGATGAAGACATACAGACTGACCGTCTGACCACAGCCTGAGATCACCTGAGAGCTGAACACACACCTGTTGCCAAGGATACAGCTGTCAATCAATCCGTGTGAGCGTAACACTAGTCCAGCATCATCTGAACATCCCATCAACCCAAGAAAACACTTCACTGGGTGATCACTTGGTGGTGCTGTCCCCAACGATTACACTGATGATTACAGACATTAAAAGCTCTATATTTCTTTATATTATTATTTCATTATGTGATATTACTGTCACCAAATCTCACAGGTTAGAAGAAAAGTGCAACTTCAGGGTTTCTACAGGTTTTATGAAGATAAATGTAAAACCTTTTAAAACCAAGTAAAGAAAACTTAAGGAATAAATTGAAATGAACTCCATGTCAATATGGTCTCTAAATGTAAATGTCTTGTATTAGCAACACTTCAAAGTTAGAAAACAACTTTTAAATTCATTTTACCAAAACAAAAAAACTACTGAAATAATTTTTACTGTACTTCTGATCAAACTGCAAAAAGTGATGCTCTTCCTCACTATTTTTGTCGTGTGGTTCAGTGCAAGCGGCTAAACATCCTTAAATCATGATGCATACTGGAGAAACAAAATGCCAAAATAATTCTAGTTTTTTGATAAATTGATCAAAATAAGGTGAGTTTGATTGAAACGAACAAATATCTGCCAATGGGCTCAGAAAAGTCAACTTAACTCCAAGGAAAGTTTTCATTCCTCATGGACCGATATTTCTTCTTGTTTTAATCATAAACTTCATTCTAATCAGTTTCTCAGAAAACAAGACTTCATATCTTCATTTTGATTTATGCAGCACATGCAACATTTAATGCCATGATTTATGAATTTAAGGCTGTCTGCTCCGATTTAAGACCCTTTTAGGCTTCACATAACACTGATTCAGCCACCTGTAAGTCGTTTAGATGAAGAAAGTCAAGTTTATCAGTCGGAGATTGATGATTTAAGCACCAAAATAAATATGAATGTAAAATGCTATCCATCATGAGACAAAGAAGTGAAATCCTGTAGATATACATGAGGTGATGAGCAATCATGAATCTGTCCTTCATTAAACAGTAACATTACAGTAAAGCAGAGGAATCATCCCTGCAGTCTGAATGTGTTCTGCTCCCATGAGGCCATGTCAATTAAAATATCAAACAGCGTGTTTATTATGAGGGATTTCTGCATGCGGTAATAAAGGCAAAACAAAGCTTATGTATAATTACAGGATTAGCAGGAAAGCAGCGTTTTATCTGGCTGTGGTAATTGGATGTGAGTTTACGCTGACATGAAGTACCTGGACAATCAAAGCGCTCATTATTCATAATCTCGTTGTGCTCAAAAGAGTCATTATGGCAGGGTGAAATGAAAAGCCGTGCCGGGCTCTTGAGCCTTTTATTCTCACGAAAAAACAACGACGATGGTGCTTTGGGTCAGACCCGAGAGGAGCTTATTCTGCCTTTAGTTCTGAAGAGAAAAATGCTGGAATTAGATGCTAATAAAGCATCGCTGCGGGAATAAATTTACAAGCAAACCTCCATCGTCAAGCGTGGTTTAAGGAGCGTGTAGAAAACATGCACTTCACTGGAGTTCTTCTGATCTTCTTCATGTGAACTGAACACATCCATCATCCTCTGGAGGAGAATCCTGTCTGCAGGAGACAGACAACATCAGTGAACGAGATTCTCCCACAGTCCTGCTCTCCTCCACCTTCAGCTAAACCAAACACACTCACACTAATAAAAAAAAAAATAAACACACACGCACACACACTTGGGAAGTCGTGGCCTAATGGTTAGAGAGTCGGACTCGTAATCCAAAGGTTGTGGGTTCGAGTCTCGGGCCGGCAGGGATTGTAGGTGGGGGGAGTGAATGTCCAGCGCTCTCTCCACCCTCAATACCACGACTGAGGTGCCCTTGAGCAAGACACCGAACCCCCAACTGCTCCCCGGGCGCCGCAGCATAAATGCTGCCCACTGCTCCGGGTGTGTGTGTGTGTGTTCACTGCTGTGTGTGTGTGTGTGTGTGTGTGTTCACTGCTGTGTGCGTGCACGTTGGATGGGTTAAATGCAGAGCACGAATTCCGAGTATGGGTCACCACACTTGGCAGTATGTCACTCCACTTCACTAAGCACACACACACACACACGGTCAGGTTTGGCAAACACACACAGGCTGACAGAGCTGCGCGGGAATCATTGGCACACAGACTCATTTCAGTAAGTTTTGATGCCAACTTTTTGATTATAAATGTAAGTTTTCCATTGAGTTCAGCTCAGTTTGGCAGCTGTTTCTGAGAATGTTTCGGACATTTAAAGGTCAGGAATCTCCTGACTGAATATTTCACGGGTCAAGTCAAGGAAAGTCACAGAATCAATGGTAAACTTCAAATATGAGGCAAATCTGAGTTCAGCTCTAACAAGACAGTAGTGTCATTATTAAGCTCCAGTTCAGTGTTGATTCACTTCAGTTCATATGTAAAGATCATCACATATAATGTTCAATTTCAGTTTATTTATAGAGCACCACTAAACACAACTGCCGCTGACCAGTGTGCTGTACAAAGTAACCACAAACAGAATTAAAAACAAAGACAGTTCACACCTAAAACTACAAGACATAGGGCAGAGCAGAAGCAAATCACGAATAATAAGCCAGCTCAAATAAAAACGTTTTTAACCTGGATTTAAAAATTTATAGTGTAGGGGCAGTTCTGATTTCTGAAGGAAGACTACTCCAAAGTCTCGGAGCAGCTACTGCGAATGCTCGATCACCCCTAGACTTGAGTCTGGTTCTAGGAACTAGGGGTCGACCGATATGCGTTTTTCAGGGCCGATGCCGATACCGATTATTACAGACCAAGTAGACCGATAACCGATATATTGAACCGGTATATATGTCTGGTGTAAAAATGAAAATGAATGTCAAAATTAAGAATAACAAGGGCTCTGACAAAAACGGCCTTCCCTAGTGTTGGTTGCACTTCTTACTCTTGTCTTCCCCCATGCATCCATCTACAATAAGGGTAATATATAAAGAGAGAGTTAAAAGTGGGGCCACTGTGTGCTTCATGATTAAGCCTATGAATACTAAATACTACAGCTAAACAGCTTGGGGAAATGTAAGTATTTGGCTTCAATAATTTACATGTTAGAAATGATCATTTACATGTTAGAAATGTTAGAAATGATCATGGACTTTAGGAAGAGACAGCAGCAGCCCTACACTCCTCTTATGATCAGTGGGACCCCTGTGGAGAGGGTGAGTAGCTTCAAGTACCTCGGTGTAAACATCTCCGAGAACCTGACTTGGACTACACACATCCAAACACAGGTTAAGAAAGCCAGGCAAAGACTGTACCATCTGCGACAGCTGAGGAAATTCAGGGTCTCACCAGCAATCCTGAAAACTTTCTATTCAGGGACCATAGAAAGTGTATTGACTCAGTGCATCTCAGTGTGGTATGGAAACAGCTCCAATCAGGACTGCAAAGCACTACAGAGAGTTGTGCGCTTAGCTGAGCGCATCTCAGGGTCTGCTCTCCCCTCTCTGCAGGACATCTACCTCAAACGCTGCAAAAATAGAGCTGTCAAAATCATCAAGGACTCTAATCACCCTGGTAACCAGCTATTCACTTTGCTTCCATCTGGTAAGCGCTTCCGTAGCCTGATGGCAAAAACTGAGAGACTTAGGAGGAGCTTCTTCCCCCAGGCCATCAGGCTCCTAAACTCTAACTCTGTGTCATAATATCACTTGACTCCATGTTAATATCACCATATCAATAAGCTATTCATAATTTCTCTACCTCATATTGCTGCTATTTAAATACCCTGTACAACTTTTTTGCACATTCCTCTTTATTACCATTTAAGTCAACAACATACTGACCTGCGTATTTATATTTTTTTTATCTTTTATTTTATTTTCTTTCATTTTTTTCTACTTTTTTTCTTCTTAATATTTGTATTCTATATAATTGCAGTGTCCTTGGATCGGACCTGACCTACATTTCACTGCTGGTTATACTCTGTATAATTGTGTATGTGACGAATAAAAATCTTGAATCTTAAGCATAATAGGCATTTTAAATGAAGAAATAACAGTAAGGCATTAGTAATGAAAAACAACAACTGACAACCAACTCGCATCAATATAACATACATTACATAAGATTTCTCATTTCCATATTTGATTTTTTTTTTTTAAATTAGATTCCTGGTAAAGCATGAAAAAAAACTTCCTTTAGAGAACTTTGTAAAAATGTTGCCTAGTGTATATTTCCTCAAAACGATTCCTCATTTCCTCGAAACGATTCCTCATTTTGTAACACTCCAAAATAATGTCAAAGGAGTAGATAAAGAGACCAGCAGGTTCCTGACTGGACCAGATAATTTATTTGGGCATCAATAGCAGGAGACTCAAGAGCACAACCTTAATAAATGAATATGGCACTTTTATTCTTATACAATAATACTACAATATTAAAACCTCAAAAGGGCAAAGCAGCAGGTTAAGATGGTTAGCACATGTAGGCCTATACTTCAATTAATAATGTATTTGACAAATCACAAATGACCTACAATAAATAAACAGTCGCCGAGCAGGAAGTATTCAGCAAAGAGCTTCAACACCTTAAAATTAGTTCATGTGCCCGCCAGTTATACACAATTTCATTACACAGCAAACACCAAAAAGGTACACAAATCCACAAGTGCATCAGTTAAATCACACACTTAAATACACACCACAACATCACTCAGTATGGGCCAAAACCACTCTGGCTAACATAGCCGTCGTCAATATTAACAATATGAAAGATGGCACATGAAAGAAGATAACCTGCCCTAATACCCCATACACATACACATACACACACACACACACACACACACACACACAAAAGACACACACACACAGACACATATATACACACACACACATACAAACGCCGGGGGACCGGTAACCATTAATCACTCACATTAAACCAGGACGCCCCGGCGAATGAAACACTTCATATGTACTACACCCAAGTCAATAAACCATAAAGGCAGATAATGGGCTGCAGGCCCTCTTACCCGCTACCGGACATACAGCGCTCGGCCGCCGAACTTTAGGGAACCCACATCTACAAACTATCCCTCCCAATCACTTCACACGCGTCACAGAAGAACAGCCAACCCACGTCCGGCACGGTAGCCTCGGCAAGAAGCTCAGCAGCACTCAACCCCTGGCAAACAACAACAGACCTCATACCTTTATAGAGTCCGTTAGAAATACAGCACAGGTGTTTGAACCCTTTCCCTAATGAGACGCAGGCAGACACCACTGTCGCCCCTCTCCGTGCCTTAATGAAGGGCTTACAATTTACTCGAAACGATTCCTCATTTACTCGAGACTCAACCGGAAGTAGAAAATGTAACGCTAAAACTTAATTCAAAATATAAACAACAACTATAATAGTAGTTATCGGACACGTGATCACCTAGAATAAAGTCAGCAGCTTTGAATCGTCTCGGGTAAATGAGGAATAGTCATGAAAGAATGATTAACGTGAGCGAGCGGCGCGTCTCCGGCAAAATAAATCTAACCTAATCTTTCATTCAGATTCAGAAACACAAACTTCTTGGTTTCTGGTAGCTTAGCAGCATCCGACAGCACGGCTCACATCTGGCCTGATCTTATTCGGGGTTACATCATGTGACAGCGACTTACAAGGAGAGGTGAAGACAGGCCATCTGCGGCGAGCACGAGCACACGAGCACGAGCAGGTCAGCGAGGAGAAAGAGCAGGTGTGGAGAGAGCATGCTGCTGAGGATCACTGACTGACCAATAACTGACCCTCCTTCAGTCAGGAGCGACACAGACAGAACATTATCATACAGTCATGTCCTCTCACTGTTTCTGGATGAATAGCAGAGAGAATAAAGCCAGCCTAGAAATAAGCAAAACGGATACTGTTATTGTTTTCATTCATATTTTGAATTAGATTCTTTTTTTTCCATTTTCATTTTAAGTTTTAGTAATTTAGTTGTTTTTGTCATTTTTAGTATTTAACTATACCTAGATAGATGACTGTATTTCATTAGCTAACACTAACAAAGATGAATAAATGCTGTAATAAATGTATTGTTCATTCATATATTAACTAATGGAACTTTATTGTAAAGTGTTACCAGTTCATTTTTTGTACATCTTTAAACTAAATGAAAATGAGATGTTTATTTGGAAACTAGCTGAAATATTTAATTTCTGTGATTTTCTTTCTTTCTTTGTTTTAAAAACGATGCTGCAGTTTGCTCTATAATGGACACAGTTGAATCCGTGTATCATTCGTCCTTTCCATTTTCAATTGATAAATGAAATTCAAAAAATGAAAATCTGATTGGTTTTTTTGTTATTTGATTTTGAATCAGAAACGAAAAATGAAAATTGTCTTGTAGTTCATATTTTAAAATTTCGTTTTGGATCAAAAATACAAAATTGAAAAGGGTCCACACAACAGAATCTGTTTTTAATATTTAATTGCTGGGTTGTGCGTCACCCGGAAATTTTTCTGCGAGCAAATAGGCGGGCTTGTGTACCCCCTGGCAGTTTTTCTGTTATTGTATTACGCTATAATTGTTAATAAAGCTTAAAAAAAAGAAAAAAGTTATTGACACTATGGCAGCGCTGGAGCCACACTCCACATTAATCATGGAGTTGTTCAAAACCGGTATGACACGCTGAAATTTCCTGCAAGCAGATGAATATCGTAGACTGCTCGGAAAGAAGCGTCAGAAGATTTGTGTATCAAAACGCGCCTCTTCGACGTGTGATTTCCTATGAAACGCGCGTTCTTGACGGGCTTTGGAGTCTGTTTGGAGTTTTTGAACGCGGTTTCAGGATTTTTTCTTCTAAACTTTGTTTAAGGATGATTCTCAACTATGTTATAAAATATATAACAAAATGATTAGATATACCATTTTGTTTTATGCAATATGTCTGTAAAAATTTCCATAAACTGGTTTTCCCATTAAACGCAGTGTATCTATACTGTATCTAATTTGCATATTAGCATGTTGAAAAAAGAATTGTCATAATGGGAGTAATAATTGGCCAGATGTTCATAACAATATATAATATTTCATAAGAAAATGTATATATATATAATTTATTTTTCTATTCAATTGTTATGTCTCCCAAAATGCACAATATCCTCCTGAGACCCAGCTCTGGAGTTGTTGCCTCTGTAGTGGACATTCTATTTCAGTGTATTTCTCTGAGACCTCACATGTCACAGTTATAAGTCTGGATGTCCTGTACAGAGCACATTCAGGGCTTTATAGAGATACTAAATAATTGGTAGTTTCACCAGGACCACTCCCTCTCCTCGGTCTTTAAAGATGGGTACATTTAATTTAGTGAAACATTTTACATCCTTATGGAAATATGATTATATTTTGTAATTGTCATTTAAATCTGAATAATTTTCTAATTGTTTGTCATAAAGCAACATCTCAGGAAAATGTTATGGGTTTTCAAATTCAAATATGACTTACTATTATGAAACAGGACATTATTTCATATATGTCCACTGTGGAGGACACCAGGACTAAAAGCATGTTTATTGTGCATTTTGGGAGACATAACAATTGAATAGAAAAATAAATTTTATATATATATATATATATATATATATATATATATTACTTATGAAATATTATATATTATGGACATCTGGCCAATTATTACTCCCATTATGACAATTCTTTTTTCAACATGCTGTCCCAACAGCAACACATTAATATGCAAATTAGATACAGTATAGATACACTGCGTTTAATGGGAAAACCAGTTTATGGAAATTTGTACAGACATATTGCATAAAACAAAATGGTATATCTAATCATTTTGTTATATATTTTATAACATAGTTGAGAATCATCCTTAAACAAAGTTTAGAAGAAAAAATCCTGAAACCGCGTTTGAACGCGCGTTTTTGGTGACTCCAAAGAGCGTCAAGAACGCGCGTTTCATAGGAAATCACACGTCGAAGACGCGCGTTTTGATACACAAATCTTCTGACGCTTCTTTCCGAGCAGTCTACGATATTCATCTGCTTCAGTGTGCAGGAAATTTCAGCGTGTCATACCGGTTTTGAACAACTCCATGATTAATGTGGAGTGTGGCTCCAGCGCTGCCATAGTGTCGCTAACTTTTTTCTTTTTTTTAAGCTTTATTAACAATTATAGCGTAATACAATAACAGAAAAACTGCCAGGGGGTACACAAGCCCGCCTATATTTGCTCGCAGAAAAATTTCCGGGTGACGCACAACCCAGCAATTAAATATTAAAAACAGATTCTGTTGTGTGGACCCTTTTCAATTTTGTATTTTTGATCCAAAACGAAATTTAAAAATATGAAATACAAGACAATTTTCATTTTTCGTTTCTGATTTAAAATCAAATAAAAAAAAAAAACCAATCAGATTTTCATTTTTTGATTTTCATTTATCAATTGAAAATGGAAAGGACGAATGATACACGGATTCAGTTGCTCTCCACATGAGAAAGATGAACATCTGTCAGACTCACGAGAACAGTGAACTCAAGCAGGAGCAGGTTCAGGGAATGTAACTAACTCATGCTGAAGGCAATTAGAGGAGAAACAATGCTATATGCTTTATTTATTTATTTATTTATTTTGAAGTTTAGAGGACTGCAGAGGGTAAAGTTGCTCTGTAATGAATAATTCAGGTTCCTGCTTCTGTGAGTCTGTAGAAAGCAGAGGATTTCATCTCACACGACTGTCACTGCTGAACACAAACACTGACAGCAGAGCCATGTGACCTCTGACCTCTGACCCCTGACGTCATCACACATCCATCATACACAAACACTGATAGCAGAGCCATGTGACCTCTGACCTCTGACCCCTGACGTCATCACACATCCATCATACACTAACAGTCACACAATCATTCATTTTTGAAAGACGTCTCTTCTACTTGAAATCTTTTGTAACATTATAAATGTCTTTATCAATTTAACGTGGCCTTGATGAATAAAAGTATTCATTCATTTATTTTTCTTTAAATCTTACTCCAAACTTGAACAATACAGACTGTAGTGATAATAATAATCAGAAATGTTTGTTGATCAGTAAATCAGTATATTATTATGATTTCTGAAGATCATGTGACACTGAAGACTGGAGTAATGATGCTGAAAATACAGCTGCAGATCACAGAAATACATTACAGTTTAACACATATTCACATAGAAAACAGCTGTTTGAAGTTTTTATAATATTTCACAATTTTTATTATATTTTTAATCAAATAAATGCAGCCTTGATGAGCAGAAGAAACTTCTTTCAAAAACATTAAAAATGTTAGTTATTCCAAACTTAATTATTGTAGTGGTAGTGAATGATAAATTATTTTATTATAATGGAATATAAATGATTAAATCATCTAAATATGCAAATAACTGATGTGTGCCGTGGCACTGCCGGTCACTTAAACACAGACCACAAGAACGCAGCACAGAAACTGTCCTGTAATCAGTAATGTGCACTAATGAGTGCCCTACAACACTGAGAGACAAACGTGCCGCTCGCTTTGATCATGTGATCTGAGGACTAGAGCTGCTTTAACATCACAACAGAGCTGAGTTAATGAACGTACAGAGTCCTGCTCATCGATAAACGCTCTCCACACAGCACACAACAGTTCAGAAG
>NC_136715.1:392500-405000 GCF_936440315.1 Barbus barbus
CATACAGTAAATTAAACGTACATAACGCCAGAGATGTTCAATCTCCTCTAGTGCTTCACGCTGCTCCAAATCTCATTTGTATCGACTCCAAATTTATCCCAAGCACTCATTTACTTCCAGTTCATGTTCCACTTTCCCTCCTTCTGCTGTCACAGCAAGAAACATGAAAAAGTTTTTTGCCAGAATTCAGGGGAACGTGCTGAACTGTTGTTGCATGGCAAACACACGTGATGAGAAGAGACAGATTTGGTTTCTGTGGGCTTCATTTGTAGCTTGATTGGGATTCATCATTAACAAGATTCAAGATTCAAGATTCAAGATTCAAGATTTTTATTTGTCACATACACAATTATACAGAGTATAACCAGCAGTGAAATGTAGGTCAGGTCCGCTCCAAGGACAGTGCAATTATATAGAATATAAATATTAAGAAAAAGAAAAGTAGAAAAAATTAAATAATAAAATATAAATATGCAGGTCAGTATGTTGTTGACTTAAATAGTAATAAAGAGGAATGTACAAAACAGTTTTACAGGGTATTTAAATAGCAGCAATATGAGGTAGAGAGAAATTATGAATAGCTTATTGATATATTGATATTTACATGGAGTCAAGTGATATTATGACACAGAGTTAGAGTTTAGGAGCCTGATGGCCTGGGGGAAGAAGCTCCTCCTAAGTCTCTCAGTTTTTGCCATCAGGCTACGGAAGCGCTTACCAGATGGAAGCAAAGTGAATAGACGGTTACCAGGGTGATTAGAGTCCTTGATGATTTTGACAGCTCTATTTTTGCAGCGTTTGAGGTAGATGTCCTGCAGAGAGGGGAGAGCAGACCCTGAGATGCGCTCAGCTAAGCGCACAACTCTCTGTAGTGCTTTGCAGTCCTGATTGGAGCTGTTTCCATACCACACTGAGATGCACTGAGTCAATACACTTTCTATGGTCCCTGAATAGAAAGTTTTCAGGATTGCTGGTGAGACCCTGAATTTCCTCAGCTGTCACAGATGGTACAGTCTTTGCCTGGCTTTCTTAACCTGTGTTTGGATGTGTGTAGTCCAAGTCAGGTTCTCGGAGATGTTTACACCGAGGTACTTGAAGCTACTCACCCTCTCCACAGGGGTCCCACTGATCATAAGAGGAGTGTAGGGCTGCTGCTGTCTCTTCCTAAAGTCCATGATCAGCTCTTTAGTTTTGCTCACATTCAGAGAGAGACAGTTGTCCTGGCACCATGATGTGAGTCTCTCTACCTCATCCAAGTATGCGGTCTCATCGTTGTTGGAGATGAGGCCCAGAACCTCATAATAACATGATTATTACAGACAAACGTAATGTACATTAAACCAACTCTACAATGTTTTTATACCAGTTTTTTCTGATAGACTACAAAGAAAGTTCAGCTGCTGCCCTAATTTTGTATACAATCAAATTGGTTAATTTCAATAAATTATATTAAACAGACTGAGAAAAGTTGAACTGAAGAATAACATTGAAAATGGGTAAATTAATTTGATGAGTTCAAGTAATAAAAAAGCATACATTGCCATGACTTATTGATGATATAATTTTTTACAGTGTGTACCCTTCAAATCATAAATCATCAGTAACAAACATCATTTATTTAACCTTTTTTAGCAGTAGTATAGTTTTGCCATGTTAGCAAATGATGCTATTTTCATGGCAAGAGCCGACTTACAAAATATTCAAGTGATGCATAAATACAGTAAAGCCAAACATAAAGAAAAATACAGCAGTTAAGATTATACACGTTTTACATTTACATAAAAACTATTTTTGTTAAAATCTTACTAAACAAGTAAGGATATTGAATAAAACTCTTTACTTCATTACCTTAACGAGCGTCACCTTAGATTTTGATTCGTCCTCACCGCTGCCTCTCTTGTAGGTGGGCGTGGCCTGTGCTCTGCCCCGCCCCTTGTGTGACATCATCAGTGGCGGAACCTAAAACATGACAGGTTACTTCCGAAAGCCACCTTTAGTAATGACTTCTAACTAATCAAATGCACTCAAAAAAATATATATAATATTGTAAGTTCTCTCCGGACGTAAAAGCACTGAGAATCTTCCAGGATTTACATCTGAGCTGAAACTGTTTTCTTCTCTCAACATGAAAAAGGTTCCCGCTCTCGATGACAGACGTGGTTCGTTTGATGTCATCAGATGAAACGCTCACATAACATAAAAGAGCACGTGTGCGTCACTTCAGGCCACAATCACGTGAGTGTGAGGATTCACCTTGACTCACTCTGAAACACACTCACTCATTTATTTACGTAATTATTCTCCAGCACACGATAAAAGTGCTCTCCAATGCCGGGTTTGTGAAGCTAATCTTTCTGAAGCAGATTGTGTAAATGCAGCACAAAACCCAGGAATCCATTCAGCACATTTAGCCGACAGGCGTTATTTGATGGTGCGAAATATAATCAAATAACTGTGTGTTTCTACAGAAGTACATGAATTACTGCAGTAAAGCAAACACCTCCAGCAGCCGTTTGAATGCAGGCTTTAATCACAGCCGTCAGATGATGGGTTTAGAAAAGGTCTCGCTCTGGTTCACAATCGGGCTCTTTTCATTTACTGGCACTCCAGAGCTCTTTTAAAGTAATTAAGAGGAGACAATGACGTGACCTTGTCAAGAGCATCTGATACCAGCTTTTATAATTCAAGGCTTCGGCCAAATGTTGTCGGAAAGCGAGGCTGGAATCCAAAGGCCAGCTGGACTGAAATCCAGCGAGTGAATGTGCTCAAACAGAGGATCTGAACTCTAGAATAACACTTTCTGTGGCGTCTAGTCATCGTTACAGAGTTTTTGTCTCGCTAAAGTGACATTTAGTTTAGCGTATGTTCAGTTGTGCACACTAATGAAAAGTTCTGCAGTGCCAGATAATAGACTGAAATCAGTAAATTCATCTGTAAGAATCAGACAAACTCACTAACATGACTGTTTTCTCACTAAATGCAGTGTTTCTGAATTAAGCAGAGAGACATGATTAGTGTAACGCAGAGGCAGTGTCTTTAAGATCCATGTGCAGCTTTATTAATTCACAAGAATGGTCATACAAGCATAAGTCAATCTCAGGCGTCAGATACCACGTAGGCAGGACAGAATCATAAACAGAGTTCAGGCTAGAGATCTGGGCAGGCGGCAGACAGATAACAGAACAGATCAGCAAGGCAGGCAGAATTCTTTCAGAAATGGGTAAACAGTCCAGGTCGGCAACAGGAAATCAAACACGGGAAAACTGCACAGAACTGTCTGCATGGCAAGAACAAGACTTCGCACTGAGAGCAAGGGTGGTGCAGATGAAATAGACCAGTCAATGGGGAACACCTGTGCAGGTAATCAGTCACAGGTACGGGGTGTGATGGGAAATGAAGTCCGAATGACAGAGTTAATACTCAGGTGAGGGTTCCCTCTGGTGGTGATCGGTGGGAGCCACAGAGGCTGAATTCGTGACAATTAGTCTTTCTTTGATTTGTTACTTCCCAGCATTAATTATGTTGGCAGCCTTCCGATTCTTCTGCTTCTGAGACCAAATTTCTCAAAGTAGTTCCTAGAGCTTTTGAGCCATGACCACCAAAATTGGTACAGACCTTCAGGCTCGTCTGACTCAGTGTTCTGTATATTTTCTAACCGATCCGACTTAGGGAATTCCCACATCGGACTTCTGAACAGGGCAAAATTCCCATAGACTTGCTTTGATTGGGTGAAAACTTTTAAATAACTTTTAATGAAATAAAACATGTGAACAACATTTGTACTGAATTCTTTGAGTAAAACCTTCAAACTTCAGGCTTTTCTAAGTTATTTTTAACTTTCAGACCTGGCATTGTCAAGCCAACATGAAAGTTTGTCATCTTCTCTTCATCTTCTACTTGTGTTTGCAATTAGACGCATAAACAAAAGGTGATTATGATGGTTTAATGCTCGTTAACGCTTCCTATGTTTGGATACGGACGGATAGATGGATATCATGCGCATGTCAGGCTCAGAATGATTCATTATTACTTATATAATCACTCTTCACAAATGACGCAGAGGTGTTTAAAACTGAGATTATATTTAATCACAGCACATTAATTATTGAATAAATAATGAGTTTCCAATCTATTCCAGAACTGTGTAATTAAAGCAAATTAATTATTATACTAATTGATTTCTTGATTAATTCAAAATCTAGTGAAACTCTTGCTCATTGATACATGGAGAAGCAGCAGCTCACGGCATCATGTGACCTGAAAGAAGAGCAGAAAACATGAGAAAGACTGAATTAAACACTACTGTATTTAGATGGTATAAAAATCATTGAGCTTTCGCCTTTGTACAGATGTTGAGTTTCCATGATAATCGCCCAGATTGAAGTGTTTGGGAGCCCAACTGGCCCTGGACTTAACATAAGAGTCAATGGAATAATGAAGAAAAGCAATTAACTAATAGAGCAGAGAACAGATCCACGCGTCTGAACAGACTGAGATCACTGATTAGCATGAGAATCTCTCATCATAGTCCACACACGTCTCACACAGCGGCCACTGCTGTAAGACATCACACATACCCCTCACATTTCATCCAAAATCTACTGAAGCCATTTATGTGTGTGTCTGAACAAATCCCAGTATTGGTCTATTTCATTATTTCAGCAAATATCATCACACAGCGATATCGTACTGTTATTGATCCGCGTTAATCTACGTGAAGCGGTGTACAGTGGACAGACTTACATGGCCTGTGAGAAAATAAAAAGTTAAATAAAAATGTATTATTTTATATTACAATAAAATAAAATAAAAGCACAGGTACCAACACCACCGATTTAAAAGATCAATGAACCAGAGGATCTGAATGGCATCCAGTGGCCTATGAGAAAATAACATTAGTTACTACATAAATCATCTGATATTATGGCATCAGCACATCCCATTGTTGAGGAGCACAATTCAACACTTATATTTGAGTGAGTGCAAGAGTTATTTATATACAGAACACACACAGTCTAGAATCGTGTGTGTGTGTGTGTGTGTGTGTGTATTTCACAGATGAATGGCAGGTGATGGCAGCACACACTCGAGTTTTAAGCTTCGGCACAATCTGTCAAACTACCAATGACTTACAGTGACTCTCACAACAGTGCTGGAGAAACTAACTCACACTATCACCGCCGCTAACGCACTGTAACTACAGGAGCATGACAGCAGCTCAGCTGTTTATAAAGCACTACATCTTATCACGTAACATGATGAGAAACATGACTAACCACAGCTAAAGAATCAATTCCTGCATTGGCCACAACAGACAGGAAGTGGAGCTGGGATTTGAACTGGAATGGAAAGAAGAAGAATTCTAATTCACAGCAGGTAACGCCGCTGATGCATTCTGGGAAATGCAGTTCACTTGTTAGAGCTGGTTTCTGTCTCTCGTTCTGGAAAGCGCTGAGAATCAGGATCAAAAAGCGAGATCTTTCACGGCTCTTTAGCTCTAGAGCAGCGGCTCGGCGGGTGTCCGAGCTCAGCGTTCAAACTCAAAGCCCTCCGGTCGCCCGTCCCTCAATAACAGCCCAGAGACGAATGTGAGGTCAGGACCTTCCAAACAGGCGGAGGGGCGCGGATCTCATTACTGCCGAAGCCTTCGGGATATCAAAGCAATTTGGCTCGCCCTCTGTTCCTGGGAAGCAATTAAAATATTAAGCGGAGTTGTAATGGTATTCACACATATTGATATATAGGAGGGGCGCTACGCATGAAATATTGAGAAGTTCCTGCGAAACTCTGATAATGAGACCCAAGGCTACTACAGCCAATTTAACAAGCGCAATGACTTTATCCGGGCCGCTCTCTCTCTCCCAGCTCCTGCTATTAACCCTCTGGTGTTGCTCGCTCATTTTAGAATAAAAGGTTAAATTTATAAAATCACTACTTCATAGGAATGGTACAAAACTTAGAACAAATCTGCCTCAATTCAATAGATTTCAAATACTTTTTTCTCTATTTTTAACTTAAATACTGCATTAATTGAAAAATTATTTTTCTAAAAAAAAATTTAATTCCATTTTATACAAAAATAATTGTCACATCTTGTCACTGTTTTGATTCTGTTTTCACCGTTTTCTCTGTTTAGTTCATTTGTTGTCATGGTTTATTGTTTGAGTCAATCATAATGTTCAGCTGTGTCTTATTAATTACCATCGGTTGGTCTTGTATTTAAGTTCCAGTCTGTTCAGTTTAGTAATGTGAGTGTTATGGTTTGCGTGTGTTTATTACTTTCCTCTATGTTGATTTATCTCTATCTGTGGATTAATTAAAGACTGTTAAACCTTCATCATCATCTTCTTGCGTGTTCATTGACACTAAAACTGTGACAATTTAGATATTAATATAATATATTAATTTTAATATTAATTAGTAACGTAAAACTCACTCAAAATGCAAAATATTAAAGAACAAATATTATTGAAATGAAACATTGTATATTAATTTCACAATAATACAATTATTACACGATTATGGCTGCGGGTCAGTTTTGACCACAACCAACACAAGAGTGACTCCCAAATGAACAACACCAGAGGGTTAAATGAAGACGGGCCTGTTGTCGCCCGCGGCTCTTCCTCGCGGCTCTCCGTGACCCAAATCTACTTCGAGAGTCTCTCCCACAGGACGCCGCTCTCGAGGGCCGGATCTCACTCTTCGGGTTCTGCTAACAAACACGAGGCGTTTCTCTCAGGGAAAACAGACAAACGAGTCTCCCTGGTTTTCTGCTGCAGACGGATGGTGCTAAATGTGGAGTAACGCTGGCGCAGAGCTCTTCTGGGTCGGCTGTCAAATGCTGCATAATAGCTTCTATACGGAGGCTGCCGCAGACCGCGGGTTATTGATCTGTGGAGGCTGAGCAATCAAATGAAACAAGCATTAATTATGTAACGGTGAGCTGTAAAGCGCATGCATCTGAAGCTTTAAATAGCTGCACGTTTCATCGGCGATCCTGCAGCAACACAGAGTTTCTCACAAACCTGACCTTCTGCCCCAACCGTGTCAGCAAACACCAGCACACAATCACAGTCTTCATCGGCACTCTCGATTCAGGTTCTTTCATCAGTAATCATCAGTCCCTTTCAGAATGAGGAACATTTACGCACTTCGTATAAAAACTAAAAGCAGCTGAGATTCTCAAAACAACAAGGGCGAGTGAATTGAACGCTGATATTAATCATTTTAAGTCAGGTCAAGTGTTGGGATAGTAACTCAAAAAAAAAAGTGCTTAAGATCCTTCATTTTTCTTTTTCCTAAGAAATTAGAAACATTAATATTATGAATTTATGTAAGAACTGTATCCAAACAAAACAACTGCTAAAGATGATAGATGGTCAACAAACACATCAATCCCTCCATGACACGATCTAAAACTAGTCTGTTACCTCATTAGTTCAATCAGCAGCGTTGCTAAACTAACATCATATAGAGCCAATGAACTAGGTGTATTAAAGATGCGTCTGTGGCTCTTGTCTGAGTAGTTTGAACGCAGGTCGTGAGAGTCGAGAGTCGTGCTGAATTTAGGGAAGTCGTGGCCTAATGGTTAGAGAGTCGGACTCGTAATCCAAAGGTTGCGGGTTCGAGTCTCGGGCCGGCAGGGATTGTAGGTGGGAGTGAATGTCCAGCGCTCTCTCCACCCTCAATACCACGACTGAGGTGCCCTTGAGCAAGACACCGAACCCCCAACTGCTCCCCGGGCGCCGCAGCATAAATGCTGCCCACTGCTCCGGGTGTGTGTTCACGGTGTGTGTGTGTTCACTGCTGTGTGTGTGTGTGTGTTCACTGCTGTGTGTGTGTGTGTTCACTGCTGTGTGTGTGTGTGTTCACGGTGTGTGTGTGTGTGTTCACGGTGTGTGTGTGTTCACTGCTGTGTGTGTGTGTGTGTTCACGGTGTGTGTGTGTTCACTGCTGTGTGTGTGTGTGTGTTCACTGCTGTGTGTGTGTGTGTTCACTGCTGTGTGTGTGTGTGTTCACTGCTGTGTGTGTGTGTGTTCACGGTGTGTGTGTGTGTGTTCACGGTGTGTGTGTGTTCACTGCTGTGTGTGTGTGTGTGTTCACGGTGTGTGTGTGTTCACTGCTGTGTGTGTGTGTGTTCACGGTGTGTGTGTGTTCACTGCTGTGTGTGTGTGTGTGTTCACTGCTGTGTGTGTGTGTGTGTGTGTGTGTTCACTGCTGTGTGCGTGCACGTTGGATGGGTTAAATGCAGAGCACGAATTCCGAGTATGGGTCACCACACCTGGCAGTATGTCACTCCACTTCAATTCAAGGGGAAAAACAGAGTCAAGCGGCAGTAAACAAGCCGAGCGATGGCAGATGTCATTCTCTGCCGAGACCCAAAAAAACTCCAGCCGTGCTTTTCAATTACACAGTCATCTGAAGTGAAGTTGCCGGATCTCTGCGAATGTTTCTCGGACTGAAGGTCATTCCTGAGAGCTGGAGCGAGTGTGATGTGAATTCTGCTGCAGGAAACTGAGGACGGCTCGGAGAGACTCGTCCACACGTCTCTCTCCATTACACTTGATACGACAAAACAAGAGAGAGAGACCGCTTAAAACCTGTTCATCCCAGAGCCTCACAATAATACATTACACATGAAACATCACGCGCACACACACACAAAAACATAGACAAACACACACACACGCAAACAAACACACACACACACAAAGATAGACAAACACGCACACAATAAGTTGATCATTCTGATCCCACTGACAGATTTGTTCTTGTTTTAATCATAAACACTTCATTTTGATACATTTTTCAGAAAAAAGACTTCATATCTTCTGTCCTTTCACATCTCCAGTAAATGTGTCTATAATTAAGGATGTTTGGATATTTGTACTGGAAAACAAGACAGAAATACTGAGGAAGAGCATCATTTTTTGAGTTGTTCTTTCGGCAATAAGCACATGATGATATTTATAATGCAAACAGAATCAGAAGTGAGCGTTCAGAGCCACGAGAGAGCGGTGTTTCCACTGAGGCCGTTGTGTTGAAACAGCTCGTTAATCAAAGTTAGTTGTGTAATGATGTGCGCTGTGTTCAGAAGCTTTAATGTATAATCTCAGCTATGAAAGGATTCATGTCCGACTCTTTGCTGTAATAAATGAACCAGTGATGCTTTAAAGGTGTTTATCTTACAATCAACGCTCAAGTAAATGTCATTCAGATCAATCTGACATTCACAGCCTCAGTGAGTGAATCAGGCTGAATTACAGCTAAACGCTCAGCACTTTCTCCAAACAATCAAACCTAGAGTTTTACTCAGTATCTCAACATCTAAATTCAATTTGTGTGTTGATTCAACTCAGCTTTTTTAATGCACACAAGCCTAAATGTTCAGTTAACACAACTTGCAATTAGCTAGTTGAGTCTATTACTGTAGATACTTTTAAATAAAGAATGTTGAGTGAACTGATAAATATTTTCTTGTTTCAAGCTGGATTTACTTAAAAAGTGTGATGCCAAAAAGATGCATGCAGGTCAAAGACGAAAGGGTTTTCAAGCATCAAAACAATACCGCTTCTAACTGTTGTTACTGTTGTTGTTTTTCAATACATTAGAAAGTATTCCGTTTAATTTCTGCGCAAAAAAATACATTTTTAGCATGATTTACAGAATTAAATAATATCTCATTCAGTGTAACAATCTCGTCAGGCATATTTACCACAAGAATCAGTTTCTGAGATATTAAAGGACTAATTAGTTTTACATTTTTAAACTTTACCACTATCCCATTTTGGTCATTTGTCAGAAAGAATTTTTTACTCGTTTGAAATGCAATGAAATTTAGTATGTCACTTTAATATATTTTAGGTTACAGGTCAGAATAAGCATGTTTCAGTTTTTACATAAATATAAGTGTTACACAATGGAACATTATTTCACCCACATTTTGACATTTTATTCTCCCAAAACTTATTTGAAACCTTAAAAGTAGACACGTTACTTTACATTTGCTTTCTATGTATATACACTCACTTTTGTAAATGTCATCGACCCATGTATATTTTAAGCAACTGGAACACGTTATCATTCTCCAGTCTGATTGTACTGCATAATTAATGAGCTGCAGCAGCACTGATGTCATCCGCAGAGAAACAGGACATCCTGCTGAGAAGATGACTTCATTCTGCTTGACTCACACTAAACAATCAGCTCAATTACACCCAACAAAGAGTCCAGGGTTTACCTCGCATCTGTATCCGTGTTTGCAATACTCCACCGAGGTGCATTTGAACCCACACAATGAGGAGCATCCAGGGTCGGCTCATTACAGCTCATTCTGTGGCGGTGTAATAATTGCAAGGCCTTCACTGCATGTGAGAGTAACCATCAAAGCCATGCAGATGAGAGTAAACCACGACTGAAGTGCAAACCCTTCAGAGCCGTCAATCAAGCATAGCATTATTTTCATTCTTTTAATCTATGGAAATCAATATATTTCACAGACATTTAATGGTGGACTCCGTCACTTCTTTGCGACTTTTACACAAAGGCTTTTATTTGACATGACGTGGGCACGTGATATAAAATGGGTAGAGTTACTAACAACTATGAATACTGACTGTACCAGTGCTATTTTAGTATTATTGATCAAATAATCAATGTAGTATAACAATTAAAGCCATGCAGATGAGACCGCACGCTCAATATACTTTACAGACATAAAATGTATAATTGCAAAAATGTATATATACACACGTTGTATTGAACATTAATGGAGCAACAGATTTTATGTGAAAATCAATCATTCAAGTTGTTTATTTTGTTTAAAAATCTTATAAATGTATGAGCTGGCACACACGGTATTGATACAAATACTTCAGCTACAATAATGCGTTTTAAAATATAATGTCTAAGTTCAAAACAATCCCTTTAGCAAAAGTTTATACTATTTTCTGCTTATTTTGAAAAATAAAATAATTATTTTTTGTTCAATAAATATACTGTCATTAAAATGTTAATAAAAAATATATTTTAAAATACAGAAACAAAATCATTTTAATAATTAAAGATTCTGAAAGTATTGAAGGAGATCCAATAATAACTGAATATAGATTTACAGTAACAACAAATGATATTTTATTATATGATTAATATCATGTTTTTGATGGTTTCATTCTAAACATGGTGATTCTCTAATATGGACGAACCCATCATAATATATTATATTCACCATCTGAATATAACTGTGTCTTGTCAACAAATGGAAAAGTCAGCGATTTATTAATTATCATGTTAATTACTGTGACGGCGCTTTTTACCTCAAATACCATACTTTTACATATTCTTTCCTTATTTAAAAACTGTTGCTTTAATTATCTTAAACACAACTGAAAATTGTTAAGACCTTTGTCTCAAAATATATGCATTCATTTTAGCGATTCTCATTTAAATCTACAACATTTAAAAAAACTAAATATTAGATCAAGTAAACACAGATCGAGTCAAAGATCAGACAAATGTACACCTGCATCTTCAAAAGAGGATGTTTTGGAAAGTGCTATGCCATGTTTTTGTGCCATCTAGTGCTTTAGATGAAAATAATTTCAAAGGCGCCTTTAGCCCCGTTGTATCTACTCGTTGTAAGTGTGATAGCCTACTACAAATAAAAACTGATTCAAAATATTAATAAAAACTATAAAAGTATCTCTGAAAGTAAAACACTGGCTAGGGAATACACATCGTGCAGTATTTCCATAGCTACGTTTCCATCCAAAGTTACGAATTAAACATATGGGCAAAAGTGGAATATTGCATAAAATATTTGCAAATAAAGCACCGTTTCCACCTAGTGAGTCAAAGAGAGCAAAATAGTTACTTCCTGATTAACTTGTGCTATATAAATCACAAAGAAAAGCTAAATTTACTGCAATTGGAGAAGGCACTGTATATATTGATTTGTTTTTGTCTATACAATAAATCCCGAGCTTCAGAGCACGCAGACGAAACGCAGTCCTCTTATTTTAGTATTTCAGGAGCCTGCGGTTTGGGAACACAGTTCTGGGAGTTAATTATAACACAGCACTTTGACGAGATTTTGCTCAAGCATTTTAGAATGACAAAACTATAATTTCAGATGCAGTGAAATGAGATCGGTCCATTGATTAGTCCAGTTTCATGCTGTCCCATCACAAAGTCACGTGTGCATTAAGGAATTTATTCAGTAAAAGTGTTTCCATCGTAGTTTATGCGCATGTTTTCTTTCCGGATAAGAAATGTATCTTACGTAGTTGAGCACATCAGTTTTGTATGCGCATTTTTAGAATCTATGCACATCTTGGCATTTCCATCCAGCATTTTCTTTATGCGATATTCCAAAATGCGCATAAAAATAGGTGTATGGAAACACAGCTACTCGCTGCAGCTGCAGGATAGACTTCTCTCATTAAATCAGAACGAGTCTGAGGTCATGAAACTGTAGCAGGAAGCCTGGATTTATTTGC
>NC_136715.1:410000-432500 GCF_936440315.1 Barbus barbus
TTCGCAAGCAATAACAACATGGTTTGAAGTCCACCCAAGACTGGTAAGTCTCTTCCTTCCACCCTATTCACCTTTGCTCAACCCCATAGAGGAGTTCTTTTCTGCATGGAGGTGGAAGGTTTATGACCATCAGCCACATGACCAGATGTCCCTCCTTGAAGCCATGGATGCTGGCTGCAGGGACATCACAGTTGATGATTGCCAAGGGTGGATCCGACATACCAGGCGGTTTTATCCCAGGTGCATCGCCTTGGAGAACATCAGATGTGATGTTGATGAAAACATGTGGCCTAACCCTGAAGAGCGCAGAGATTAGATACAGTAATTTTGTGCTTTTTTTTAGTTCCCCTCCCCTCTTTATCTGGGCTTTTTGCTGCTGTTTTTTTGTTCAGAATGCTCTTGTGTGTTTCATGGATATTTTGGTCACTGTAAGCAATACTGTAAAACATTTTCTGTTCTATCATACCGTGTTTCTACTGTACCTCCTGTAGTAAACAGTAAAGGAAAAAAAAAAAAAAAAACTTGTTTGCTTTTTACTGGAATGCTTTTGAATGTGAACATTACTGTACATGTGGACATACAGTTCCCAACCAAGAAATTTAGTGTCAAAACGGTGGATTGCATGTTTTGCATGCAAATACCTGTAAAACTGAAACATAAAAGTCTATGCAGTTTTTGTAATGTCAATAATAGCCAGTATTTTGAAACCTGGTGTACTTTGATTAACTGCATGTACCTTGTGAAGTGAAAACAAGTGTTATTCTTTGACAGAATAATTTCATTTTGAGCCAGATTCCCAGTGTTTTGGTAAAGTTAGTGTGTGCAGAGAAAGATGTGTTCTATTTTGAAATGAAGAGTTAGTATATATTTAAGAAAATGTGTTTTTGAGAAGAAAATTATCCATTTGGGAAATTGTGTTTTGTAGTCTGTTAAGAGTTTCGAAAAAGTATCTGAAGTATGGGTAAGCGCTTGAAAAAAACTGTAACGAACGGGACCTCATTGTAAAGTGTTACTGAAAAAATTTTTTTTTACATTTCTGAAAGCATTAATATGCCCTTTGAAGACTGTATACTATAGTTAGATGGGGTTTGATTTTGTGGATCAGAGTGGAAAAACACTTTGTTTTCCATAATGCATCACCTTTCGTTACAATTATTTTTTATTTTATTTTAACATTGGGTATGATAGACCAGTTGAGAAAGTGACATCAATATACCATCTGCAGATGACTATGACAGTGGAAAAGAAATGGCAAAGAAAAAAAAGAATGTGTAGTAAATAAAGAATAAAATATATAGACATAATTAGGAGTTTCCATGCATATAAACATTGCTGGATATAGTTATATAAATTAAAGACTTTAACAAATCTTTTTGCTGTATTAATTTTTTTAATATCTTTCTACCATCTCATAACACTGGAATTCAATTAGAAATTAGGGTTGCAAAGGGATGGAAAACTTCTGAAAGTTTCCAAAAAATCCTGGAAAGTTTCCAGAATTTACCAGAAATTTTCCTCCCTTTGCAACCCTATTAGAAACTGTTCAAAAGTAGGTTTACTTTCTCATTTTAAACTTGTGATGAAAGATTGCTGTTTGTAGAGTATTTTAGTCTGATGATGAATCTCCAGCAAACGATCAGAGCTTCGTGCTCTGCATTTATCCCATCCAAAGTGCACACACACAGCGTGAACACACACCCGGAGCAGTGGGCAGCCATTTATGCTGCGGCGCCCGGGGAGCAGTTGGGGGTTCGGTGCTTTGCTCAAGGGCACCTCAGCGCTGGACATTCACTCCCCCCACCTGCAATCCCTGCTGGCCCGAGACTCGAACCCGCAACCTTTGGATTACATGTCCAAATCTCTAACCATTAGGCCACAACTTCCCAGTGAGTCACTTGCTACCTCCGTGGTTCCCACCTCATTTAAAAAATCCGTCATTATCCCTGTGCCAAAGAACAATAAACCCTCTTGCCTGAATGACTATCGCCCAGTTGCCCTCACATCTATAGTCATGAAGGTTTTTGAGAGACTTGTAAAGAGCCACATCTGCTCCTCCATACCTGATAGTCTGGACCCTCTTCAGTTTGCCTATCGCCCAAACAGATCTACTGACGATGCCATCTCTCACGTCCTCCACTCTTCCCTCACACACTTGGACAGCAACAATGGGAATTATGTAAGGCTGCTATTCATTGACTATAGCTCAGCTTTCAACACTATAGTCCCCATCAAGCTGGCTTCTAAACTCACAGACCTCGGCCTAAACTCCTCACTGGATTCAAGACTTCCTCACCGGCAGACCTCAAGTGGTGAAAGTTGGCCAGTTCACCTCAAACTCCATCACTCTGAACATAGGAGCCCCACAGGGCTGTGTCCTGAGTCCCCTGCTCTACTCTCTCTACACGCATGACTGCGTGTCCTCTCACAGCTCCACATCTATTATCAAATTCGCTGATGATACTGTGGTTCTGGGCCTCATCTCCAACAACGATGAGACCGCATACTTGGATGAGGTAGAGAGACTCACATCATGGTGCCAGGACAACTGTCTCTCTCTGAATGTGAGCAAAACTAAAGAGCTGATCATGGACTTTAGGAAGAGACAGCAGCAGCCCTACACTCCTCTTATGATCAGTGGGACCCCTGTGGAGAGGGTGAGTAGCTTCAAGTACCTCGGTGTAAACATCTCCGAGAACCTGACTTGGACTACACACATCCAAACACAGGTTAAGAAAGCCAGGCAAAGACTGTACCATCTGCGACAGCTGAGGAAATTCAGGGTCTCACCAGCAATCCTGAAAACTTTCTATTCAGGGACCATAGAAAGTGTATTGACTCAGTGCATCTCAGTGTGGTATGGAAACAGCTCCAATCAGGACTGCAAAGCACTACAGAGAGTTGTGCGCTTAGCTGAGCGCATCTCAGGGTCTGCTCTCCCCTCTCTGCAGGACATCTACCTCAAACGCTGCAAAAATAGAGCTGTCAAAATCATCAAGGACTCTAATCACCCTGGTAACCGTCTATTCACTTTGCTTCCATCTGGTAAGCGCTTCCGTAGCCTGATGGCAAAAACTGAGAGACTTAGGAGGAGCTTCTTCCCCCAGGCCATCAGGCTCCTAAACTCTAACTCTGTGTCATAACATCACTTGACTCCATGTAAATATCAATATATCAATAGCTAAATATCTCTACCTCATATTGCTGCTATTTAAATACCCTGTACAACTTTTTTTGCACATTCCTCTTTATTACTATTTAAGTCAACAACATACTGACCTGCGTATTTATATTTAATATTTTTTATATTTTATTTTATTATTTTATTTTTTCTACTTTTCTTCTTCTTAATATCTGTATTCTATATAATTGCACTGTCCTTGGAGCGGACCTGACCTACATTTCACTGCTGGTTATACTCTGTATAATTGTGTATGTGACAAATAAAAATCTTGAATCTTGAGACTCCCAGGAGCTTCAGGAGGAGATGACTTCCATCCCTCACACTACAGCTTTATATTCATCACACCGCATGAGTAACAGACAGACGGATGATTACACAACACACGGTCAGCGGTGTGTGTGTGTGTGTGTGAGAGAGTGCATGTTTATGTGGTTTATGAGGACACAAATGTGTATAATGACATGGGTATGACAGAGGTATTACAATATGAAGGTGGTTTATGAGGACACTGCCTATGTCCCCGTAATTCAAAAGGCTTAAAAAACATAGTAAATGGTGTTTTTTTGAAAATCTAAAAATGCACAAAGTCTCCTGTGAGGGCTAAGTTTAACATCTTTAATCACGACTAAAGTGCTATGAATATTAAAGCATGCCAGAATCCTCCATTCCTCTGAAGTAAAGCTGAGACGAACATCTGCCACGAGCCAAAACCCGCACAAACGGCTCTGACTAAAGCAAACTTTCACTGAGTGATGCGCAGGATTTCAATAAAAGCATGTAAAACATCCGGTTTGAAGGGCAGTATGAAATATTCATGGCTGGTTATTGTTTTTAATCGAGCAGCAGAAGTGAACGCGTGTCGGTGTGTGACAGCTCCGAACACTCGCGCTCATCCAGATGGCCAAAGGTCCCGGAGAAACTCGCGCGGCTGCCAGTCAGCGAGCGAATGAAGAAGCGCGAGGATCTCAGGAACATCTTGAGCGCGAGCCTCTGACAGATGGACGTATGTGCGGCGATAGAGACGTGGAGCGGCGCCAGAGCCTCCGGGACAGGAACCACAGGAGATCTCCTCCAAACACGCCTCGACCCATTCACTGACCCCACAGAGAAACACACGAGACCGAGCGAACACAACACACACACACACACACACACTCACACACACACTCATGCTCACTCACTCACACACACACACACACACACACACACACACACACACACACACACACACACACACACGTTGGTTTTTGTGGTTTATGGGGACTCTCCATAGGCGTAATGGTTTTTATACTGAACAAACTGTGTGTGCTATTGCCCTACACCAACCCTACACCTAAACTTAGCCCTCACAGGAGACTTTGTGCATTTTTAGATTTTCAAAAAAACACCATTTAGTATGTTTTTTAAGCCTTTTGAATTACGGGGACATAGGCAGTGTCCTCATAAACCACCTTCATATTGTAATACCTCTGTCATACCCATGTCATTATACACATTTGTGTCCTCATAAACCACATAAACACACACACACTCTCTCACACACACACACATAAAGATGCACACACACACACACTCATCATCAGTGCGTGACAGCAGATAAACCTATCAGACACCCACATTTTGCACTTGACCACTTCACTACTTATACCTGACCCTGGAGCACAAAACCAGTCATAAGTGTCAATTTAATGTTTCCATTGATGTATGGTTTGTTAGGATAGGACAATATTTGTCTGAGATACAACTATTAGAAAATCTGGAATCTGAGGGAGCAAAAAAATCTAAATATTGAGAAAATCTCCTTTAAAGTTGTTCAAATGAAGTTCTTAGCAATGCATGTTAAAGGAGAAGCCATATATTTTCCTTTGGTGTCCCACTAATTAAAGCCCCACATACAACAATTAATAGGAACTCCCGACCGGAACCATTGAAAATTGAACATTGAAAACAAGTTTTGCTGAAGTTAAGTTTATACAACATTTTTCCTTACCCATAAAAAAATATCAAATTAAACTCGATTGTCTAAATCGACAGGCTACACAAGCACGTAACAAAGTTATACAAACTATAAGAAAAGCAAAAGCAAATTTGTTTATTTCCATCATAGAAAGTTCAAGAGGCAATGGAGAAAAAAAAACATGGCAATTTTAATCAAAAATGAATTTTTGATATATTTATGGTAGGAAATTTACTAAATATCTTCGTGGAACATGATCTTTACTTAATATCCTAATGATTTTTGGCATTGTAGCAAATTAGCTCAAATATTTGCTTAATATCTGAAATGGGGAAGTCGTGGCCTAATGGTTAGAGAGTCGGACTTGTAATCCAAAGGTTGTGGGTTCGAGTCTCGGGCCGGCAGGGATTGTAGGTGGGGGGAGTGAATGTCCAGCGCTCTCTCCACCCTCAATACCACGACTGAGGTGCCCTTGAGCAAGACACCGAACCCCCAACTGCTCCCCGGGCGCCGCAGCATAAATGCCCACTGCTCCGGGTGTGTGTTCACGGTGTGTGTGTGTGTGTGTGTGTGTTCACTGCTGTGTGTGTGTGTGTGTGTTCACGGTGTGTGTGTGTGTGTGTTCGTTCACTGCTGTGTGTGTGTGTGTTCGTTCACTGCTGTGTGTGTGTGCACGTTGGATGGGTTAAATGCAGAGCACAAATTCCGAGTATGGGTCACCATACTTGGCTGAATGTCACTTCACTTCACTTCACTTCAAATCCGGTTTGATAAGACAAAATTCACACAAGTGTAGCAGACTTCAAGTGGAAACCTCCGGACACCATGGAAACACGACCACACAATAAATGGGATGATGGACACGTGGAATTTATTCACCTTAAACAGAGCAGTGAGGCGAGATTAGTGCACAGACATCACAAGGCCTCCTCTCTCATGCCTCTGCTTCCCCGTCCGCATACACCATGCGTCTGCGCGCGAACGCTTACAGGAGAAGCCATACATAGCATTTCACGTGTAAATGTCGGCGCTGAATCTCCTCACATAACAGGATAGCACACATAGGAAACATAAATGGAAAATGCATAACATAATTGTAAAGGCATAACAACAGTCGTTTCATCTTTGTTCAATTCTAGAAAAGTATCAACTCCTAAGTTTGGAAAACCTTAAAGTATTTAAAACTTGTTGTCTTATATATAGATCAAGGAATGGAATGGCCCACCGCCTCTGGGGGATCTGATCAAAAGAGAAATAGCGAGACTAAGTAGGTCAACAATTGTGAAGTACCATTTAGAGAGACTACTTTTGCACAAAATGTCCTTTCTATTACAGGCTGCACAAGCTGGAATACTCTACCAACTGCAATTAGAGGAAGCCCCACTTTTGTTTCTTTAAGAAACAACTTAAAATAACGTAAAATATGGCTGAATAACTATCAAATCTGTGAACACTGAACACTGCTTAAGAATTATGCATAGGCACTTTAAAATAATTATAATAACAAGTATTTTATTTAAGCATGTTTTTTTGTGTTTTTTTGTATATTGTATTATGTTTTCTTTTGTCTTTGTACATTTTTTTAATTCTTTGTCTGTTTTCCATGTCTGGGACTACGAATGGAAATCAGCACTGTGCTAAATCTGGCATATTTACGTCTTTGGACGTTCATTAATATGCATTGTCCCATCCAAATAAAATAAAAGTAAAAGTAATATAATAAGGAAACATACAAACAACACATGCATATACCAGATACCTTTGTAACTGATTAATTATGGTCTAAATAAAGAAAATGTCTCTACATGTGTGTTATGTATCTTGTAATCGTGGGGATAGTCCACTGGTCAGCCAGGCCTGGTACTGAGGGTCATTTAGTTCTCTGGAATTAGTTTGAAGTCCGATGGAGAGAACAGATGGTCAATCTCTTTAGCGTCTTTTAGACAGTGGAGGGACAACTATTGGCAATTTAGCACCATATAAAGGTCCAATGTGGGGCCAGGTCTGGGAATTATATGCAGATGTCAAAAGGCTAAAAGGGTCTCTTAAAACATAAAGTCCACGACCATCAAGGATCATAAGCAGAAATGTATAATTGTGAGCCATACAATGTGTTGTGCTACTCATGACTGCTTTTGTGCTCCAAAGTGTATAGAACTTTTCATTATCTGATGGGACAGACTTATAGTGTTGTAAAAATGCAAGTGTTTACATAGATTTATTTTTATTTGAATTACTTTGCATTTTAAAATCAACTTCTAAAGGTCTGGGCACATATTCACAAAACATCAGCTAAAAGTAGCTCATCACTCACCGATTTAGGAGAAAATCATAAAAATAGTGGAAGTGTCGGTCCTACATTTAAGACTCCTGAATGTTTACTCTAAGAGTATTTCACAAAGTGTTTTAGTGCTAAACTAGCTCCTAAATCTGTGAAACGTTAGGAGCAGTGAAGAGGAGTCCTAAGAGATCAAATCAAACTATCTGCCTCGGGACGTATACATTTTAGAAACATTTGACCATAACGAGTTTTTAAAAAGGTATCGCCATCATTTTCCTTTGATTATATCCTTTTCATTAACCAGCTGGGTGAGAAGTAACAGCTGTTCTTGAGTCCAGTTTAGTTTTCTTTACGTCTTACTATCAGCTGTGATTATTCTACTCTGTTCATTAAGAGGCTGACAATTAGCTGAACATATATGTATTTAATTAGTGACACTTAGCCTGCATTTTAAAATCTTTATTTGAATGTGGAAACATTTTTATTTTTAAATCTTTATTTGTCTATGAATAAATCAGAGACTATCAGCCAATCACTGTGTGCATAGTCAATAAGCATGCTGACATCATCCCTAGCAACGAGGTCAACCCCGCCCCTTTACTCTGAGCTCAAGACTTCTCTCTGTTCCTCAGTACAAGCTTTGTGAAGAGGTTTTAAGAGAAAACTCTTGTACTGCTATTTAGGAGAACTCTTAGTGGTGCGATAAAATGTGTTGTGAATACGGGCCCTGATCAGTAGTCCATAACATGACACAACTACATTTGTGCTGCTTCTAATTAAGTGATTAAAGCAGTTGCAAATGTTGTACAAAATAAATTTCACTACCACTCATCTTTGCACCAATAAAATGTGCAACACTTAGTTTTTTACCAAATGATATGTCTACTAAATGTGCTCTAGAAATAAAACTGAACTTGAACTTTGAGAGAAAACACCGTCAAACACACTGAGACTCTCACAGTTTGCTTTAACTTGAAGAAATGATGACAGAAAAATGATAGCTGCTGTATACAGAACTCTATTTCTTAAAGCATTAATAATAATGATATTATATAAAGGAATTTCATATTTCATCAATTTAATCATTTATAGGCCTACAGTTCTGTCGTGCATCTTATTTGACAAAAAAATTAAAATACAATGTTTTATTACATTTTAAAACATTGACTGAATTGTTTTATTAATACATCAGACACCATTTTTGATGATAAATCTTTTAAATCATAAAATAAATTATCCCCAAAATTTGGTGAAAACTGATTTCACAATATCTTACATCTCATACACATAATTTATCCTGTTCGTAAAGAGGATTTTTATTTTTTACACTGCTAATGTAAATATATATATATATATAAATTCCTTCTACTTTTTCTTTTTCTGATATTGTAGGTGATGTTTATTTAACCAAGAAAATGTGACTGGGACATGAAATGATATTCAATAAAAAAAATAAAAAAAATAAAGAAGAAGAAAAACGTTTAGGACTCATTTCAGAACACCTGGGCCCGTATTCATGAACACATTTAGTGCTGAGAGTTGCTCCTAGTAAAACAATTCTAAGAAAATTCTTACAAATGTTTCCTCTTAAAATTAAAGAAAAGATCCTAGTAAAGAAAAAAGTAATTCAGAAAGCATCTTAACCCTTAAAAGAGGTCTTAAGGTCCAAAATTGTTAGGAGTACGGACGAGGACTTTTAAGAGGCTGAAGAGTTTCTTTAACAGCGGAGAAAATGAACGAAACATGAAGGAGAAAGGTGTTGCACACAATGCATGATAGTGAGTTAATAAGATGCTACACATCAGATCGTGCAGGGATCATGTTTGTGATGATCTTATTAAAGACATGCTAACATCTCCGACACCAGAAATGGACGACATCACTACATTAACATATCTGGCAACCGGAAAAATGCAGCAGCAATGATTTAGGTCTGTTACAGCACTTATTATATCGCTGTTCATTTCCTATTAAATACGTTACTTATGACAGCATGGTAAATAAAGAATATATATATATATATACATATATAATGTGTCTGTGTCTGTGTGTGTGTGTGTGTGTGTGTGTGTGTGTGTGTGTGTGTGTGTGTGTGTGTGTGTGTCTGTGTGTGTGTGTGTGTCAGAGAGAGAGAGAGAGAGAGCGAGAGCGAGAGAGAGTACGGAAAAATTCCGCCTGTAATTTCAAAGTGAAGGCTAATAATAAACCCTACTCTTAAAAGCGCTCATTTATTTCCTTGGACAACCAACCAATCACAGTCTTCAAAAGACTGTGTCAAGACCGCCTCCTCACTAAGATACAAGTTTTTGTCTTTTCCTCGCTCAGAGTTGCTCTCAGATTGGTCCTGAATCACTTTTAAGCTAAGACTCCTAGTTAGACATTTTTAAGCTAAATTAGGAGCTCTCTGAGAGGATTCTTAAAATCTTTAGCAATACGGGCTGAGGTCTATAGTGATGAAGTTCTTGTCATTTTCACTTATATAGAAGGGAAGAAAACTCTCTGGGGTGTAGTGAAGTTGTGTTGAGTTGAGTTGCCTAAGTCTCTCTCTCTGACACACACACACACACACACACACACGTGCTCACACACACACACACACACACACACACACACACACGTGCTCACACACACACACACACGTGCTCACACACACACACACACACACACACACACACACACACGTGCTCACACACACACACACACACACACGTGCTCACACACACACACACACACACACACACACACACACTGTGACAAGAGGTCAGAGAAAAATGACTTTGTAACAGATGAACCCGACAGACACAGTGGTTAAAAATATTTCCATTTGTGTGTCACTCATTTGCACTGAGTGTAGCATAAAATGAAGGTTACAGTTCATTTTTCACAAGACAGCGAGTCTTTAGGAGCTTAATGATCATTTCAGACTCCGTCTGTTTGTCCATCCTGAACATCCGAAACGGCCAATTGAGTCTGACTCTGCTGATCATGCAATCCTAATGACCGTCTACACCGGAGCAGAAGCTGGATCCTGATATAGAGAGGACTGAGAGCAGTAGGTCAAGAGCACGTTTAACCTCATCTCCATCACGCGTCTGAATTCATCATGTGAGCCTCCGCTGTGCTCATCAGGCTCAGATGCTCGTTTAGCAGGATTCTCAGCCTAATGCTCGTGCAGACACACGCATCGCCCATAAAGCGCTGTCAGCCTCGGCCGGTCACACTCTGTCAGGAGCAATGTGATGGAGAACTAGATCCCTGCTGGAGAAACCGCTTTCACTGCATGACCCGCACAACAGCAAATAAAGTAGAGCTGTCAACCAATTATTATTATTTAAGTGCTAAGTGTTAATTAACCTAATCAATTCTGGCTCAGAAATTACACCCCAAAGTATAATTTACAGGCATTATTGTGTTAGAAAAAAAAAAAAAAAAAAAAGCTTTGTAAAAATGTTTTGATCGAACTTTGAAATAGAAATCACAGAAATTCAAATGGTTTTCACTACAAATACCATTACAAACATCACAAACCATCATTGAGTGATAAAAGCAGTTTTAATGACTTTTAACAGGTTTTGTTTCTAAATATTTCGTCCTTTTTAATATGTTGATCAGTCTTGAATAAATAAATAACCATAAAAATCAAATGCTATTTCCTTTTTTTAAACCTGTCCTTGAAGTTAAATCAAAGAAGTTATGACATAAAAAAATAAATATTTAAGATTTCTAGCTCACTAAACAAATAGGCTGATATTATATATATATTATTATTATTATTAACGAAAAATTTAATTTGTGCTAACTGCAGGACATATTTATTAACTGTCTGTTTTGTCTTTGACCTTTCACTTCATCCCAGTGAACAATCATATAAGGACACTTTGACCATTTTCCCATTAACTAATAAACATTGTTTTTTTTTTTGTAATATTATAGTTTTTATAATATTTTGAATAAGTTTTTATTTCTATTTTTTCCATTTCCATTTTTATTTAGTTCAAGTTTTAGTAATTTTGAACAGAGATTTTCAAAGTTAAACTTTCCTGGCTATAAAACATAAGTTCTGATTGTTTCTGATATTTAAAGAAAATCATAAAGGGAACGTTCCTTCCGTTTGAGCATCATTTCTGAACGTTCTCTAAATGTTCTGAAAGTAGAAATGGGAGCATGTAAAAACAGTATTTTACAACTTTCCACAAACGATGTATAAACAATGTTTTTATGAATATTATAGTATAAATAAAGATCAGATGAATGTTCTATTAATGTTATGAACAAACATTGTCAGAATTCTGAGAACATCGTCTGTTAGCACACGGCAGAATTACTTTCTTCAGTATTTTTGTCGTTTTCTAGTATAAATATCTACAAATTCTGGAATTAAGATGCATTTACTTGACAAGTAAAATGACTTCAGATATTATATCTTGTTTTCTGAAAAACAAATATCCAAAATTTGTTAGTTTTTGCTTAAAACAAGTAAAAATATCTGCCAATGGGGTAAGAAAAATGATCTAGTTTAGCCTTTGAATTAAGATGATTTTTCATATCCCATTGGGAGATATTTTAGTTTGTTTTAAGCAAATGCATCCTAATTCCAGAATTTGTAGATATTTATACTAAAAACAAGACCAAAAAGAAACACTTTTTTTTTTTTTTGCAGTGCAGGGATTCTGCTGACATGAGAAATAAAAAATCCATGTAAAGCTGAGCGTGATTCCTCAAATCATGTGATCAAACGAATGAATAAACCGTGTTCAAGCTATCAGCTCTTCTGTGTTCTGTGTGTGTTTAGTCTCTGAGTTTCAGTGTTTGTTTTCTTTCATCTGAAGAGTCAATAATCTGCATAATAGACGAGCTCAATGACATAAAGCCAATCTGAGACAGAGTTTATCATCTGCTGGAGCTGCTCTAAACGGACACCTGCAGCGTCTCGTCCTTCAGTGACAGCGGCTGATGAAGCTTCTCCTGAATAAAGGCCCACTGCAGTAATGAAGGTCTGCTCTCGCCTGCCAGAAGCTGCATTACCAGCGGAGTGAATTAAAACCAGAAGAGAAGCTCCTCCATCTGCCAGCTGTTCTGAGAACGCTTCACTTATCAAACATTATTTCTGGACGTTCACTGAAGGACGCAAAAACGTTTTCCATGCTTATATATCAACATCAAGGAACCATTCCGTTATGCACACTGCAAAACAATTATTTTCAGATTTTTGTCTTGTTTTCTAGTATGAATATCTACAAATTCTGGACTTAAGATGTGTCTACTTGACAAGTAAAACGATTTAAAATATTTTGTCTTGTTTTCTTAAATTATTATCCAAATGTTGTACAACAAGCCAATATATCTTGCAATGGGGAAAGAAAAATAATCTTGTTTAGCCTTTGAATTAAGATTATTTTTCTTTCCCCATTGCAAGATATATTGGCTTGTTTTAAGCAAAAACTAACAACATTTGGATAATATTTTCAGAAAACAAGACAAAGTCATTTTACTTGTCAAGTAAATGCATCCTGATTCAAGAATTGTTAGATATGTATACTAGAAAACAAGACAAAAGCACTAAGGAAGTGCACACATTATGGGAATATTACTAGCTATGTTTCCATCCAGTTACGATTTAAACTTATGCACAAAATTGGAATATCACATATTTGCGAATAAAGCACCGTTTCCATCCAGTGCATTGAAGAGCACAAAAGCCTCACTTCCTGATTAACTTGAGCTAAACATCACGAAGAAAAGTGAAGTTTGCTGCAGTAGGAGAAGGCACTGTGTATAATAATCTTTAAATACAATAAATCCCGAGCTTCAGAGCACGCAGACGAAACGCAGTCATCTTATTTTAGGAGCCTGCGGTTTGGGAACGCAGTTCTGGGAGTTAATTATAACAAAGCACTTTGACGAGATTTTGCTCAAGCATTTTAGAATGACAAAACTATAATTTCAGATGCTGTGAAATGAGATCGGTCCATTGATTAGTCCAGTTTCATGCTGTCCCATCACTGACTCCTCCGATCACCACCAGCGGGCGCCGTCACCTGAGTATTAACCATCATTGGACTCCATTTCCCACATACCCCGTACCTGTGGCTGATTACACTCACAGCTGTTTTCCATTGACTGATCTATTTCAACAGTGCTCTTTGAGTTCACATTACCAAGTCTTGTCTTGCCAAGCAAACATTTCTGAGCGTTTCTGTGTCCCTGTGTATGATTGTGCATTAAGGAATTTATTCAGTAAAAGTGTTTCCATCGTAGTTTATGCGCAAGTTTTCTTTCCGGATAAGAAATTTATCTTACGAAGTTGAGCACATCAGTTTTGATAAAACCAGTCGGATGGGAACAGAGCTTCTGCTGAATGTTCTCTGAGTGTAACATTAAAAAACATTAGATGAACGTCCAACAAAATGTTTCAGGAAAACTTTCCATGAACGATGTACAGTATAAATGATTTTGTGCTGATGTTTGGAGAACATTATTAAAGACCTGATGACTTTAAACAAAAGTTACACAAAAAATCAAAAGTTGAGAAAACTTAAAAGTTTAAAGCAACCAGCTTCAGGAGATTTTCTCAAGTTTTTGTTGTATAAACTGAAAAGAAAAAGTTGAGAAAAATCAAAAGTTGAGAAAACTTAAAAGTTTGAAGTTGGTTGCCTTAAACTTTTAAGTTTTCTCAACTTTTGATTTTTTACAGTGCAGTATATAACTGTTACTGAAACAATGTTTGTTCATAACTTTGTCAGAACCTTGCCATAACGCTGAATAAACATTCTGAGAATGTTCCCTGTTCACTGGACAAACACGCGACGAATCATGATTTATCGATCATATCATTTTGTACAGTATTCTGTCAGTGACGGAGTGTGTGAAAGTCAGATCAGACTGCAGAATTATCATAAATCAGGCTTCAATGATGAGAGAAAAACACACGGATGGATTTTTAATTCATGATCACAATAAATAAATGATTATTAGCAGCTCACAGGCATCTGACATATGGACTTACAGATGCTCCTGAAGGCCAGAGGGGCGAGAGACACAGAGAGAGAGAGAGAGAGAGAGAGAGACACAGAGACTTTGACTTTTAAAATCACTTTAATTTACAAAAAAAAAAACTAAGAACTCAAACAAAAAAACAAAAAGAAAAAACATTAACAATTACAAAACTAATTACCAATTAAATACCAAATTCCCTGATTCACTTATAGTCACCAATACCGCTCCGAAACCCCATCTCCATTCGAAATAAGACATTATTAGTATGCCGATAATAGGTGTATTCAATGACCACTCTTGACTTCACCAAAGACTTAAAGAGGCACCATGCTTACATCCTCTCCAGCATTTTTACATTGATGTGTCTTATAAATTGCTAGTTTAGCTTGCCCTATTAAAAAATTGGCAAGTGTACACTGTTGCTGCCAAGACTTCTTATATCGGCAACCCAGTATAAATAGACTATCGGTATACGAGAAACCCAATTTTACAATGATTTCTCCCAACAATTCAAACAATGGACGGAGTCTAAGACACTCACAAAACATATGAAAAACAGTGTCAGTTGTATTACAAAAAGGACATATTCGTAAAACAGTCTCATTAAGCTTTGAAATAAAAGAGTTTGAGGCAATAATACAATGCAATAACCTCCACTGAAGGTCCCCGCATCTCTTGGAGATAGGGGGTTTGTACAGTAATCTCCAAGATGGATATAACTCATCAGAGATAGAAAGCCAAATCCTCCATTTAGTGTCCTGTCTTTGTTTCAATTGTCCAAGATGTACAGACTTCACACAAATGTGATATAACTTTTTTTTCCCAATACAAATAAATACCAAATCCCCATGACCTTTCAGTAAGTTTTTTGGACTTGTATCGTCAACTGATTCCCAATCTTTAAGAACCACCTTAAATTCAGGAAATGTCTGAGGAATAAAACCATTCAGAAAAACATTATTTATAAAAGAAGTCAACATCGGAGGAAAAGAAGCCTTGGGATTCCTAACTAATCCCTCCACAATTCTAACAGAAGTTAGCCCAACTTGATTAGCAAATTCATATTCAGTTCGCCATTGGCCTTTTGTTAAATCAATCAAGTCCATAACTTTTGTAATACCAGCTTTCAAAAATTTGGTGATTAAAGATGAGGACACATTAGATGGCATTTCAAAGAGAGGATTTAAAAAAAGAGGTTCTGCAATACCATAATGCTCATCCTCTTTTCTTAGCAGTTTAAAACAATCCCATGATTTAATCACTGATCCATAGAAACTGAAAGGCAAAAAAAATGTCTTCTCCACAAAGGATTTCTGCATTAGGAACAACTGCTTGTCAAGACCAATTCCTCCAAGACTCTTGAGTATATGCAGACCAATAACAACCCAAGGCACTTGATCTGAACAATACAGGAGCTTTTGCAATGTATGCAATCTCATTGCCATAATCTTAGATTCCAGATGTATTAATCCCTGCCCTCCCTCTGCCACCGGGAGATACAGGACACCTGGAGGAAGCCAATGGCAACCATCCCAAAAAAATTAACAAATGCTTTTTGAACACCAATAAGTAGTTCTTTGGGAGGATCCAACACAGTACATTTATGCCATAGCATTGAAGCTGCCAAGTTGTTAATAACCAAACATCTCCCTCTGTAAGAGAGTTGTGGAAGAATCCATCGCCACTTCTGGATTCTAAGAATCACCCGATCAAATAGCCCTTCCCAGTTCTTTTCTGTATACCTATTAGTCCCAAAGTAAAGACCAAGGACTCTAAAGCCATCTCGGGCCCATCTACATTGCTGTGGCAGCTGGGGAGGTCCTCCACCCGACCATTCTCCCAACAGCAAGGATGTACATTTCCCCCAGTTGATACATGCAGATGAAGCTTTTCGAAAGCTATCTAAAGAAGAGATCAATCTTGAAACATCTTCCGAGTCTTTTATAACTACTGTTATGTCATCTGCGTAAGCTGTAAGTTTAACTGGATCTACACTGGGTAAAATGGGAATATTAACACCATGTAGTTGCCTCCTAAGTGAAACTAGGAGAGGCTCAATAGATATTGCATACAGGAGACCTGACAGAGGGCACCCTTGCCTTATTCCCCTGGTTACAGAAAAAGGCCTAGTAAGGGAACCATTAAATCTTAACATGCTGTAAATTTCATTATACAACATCTTAATGAGAGAAACAAAATAAGGACCAAAACCAAAGGCTTCCAGGGTCTTAAATAAATACTGATGGTCCACCCTGTCGAATGCCTTTTCTTGGTCTAACGAAAGAAAACCAATGTCCAAATTATGCATTTTAGCAACAGTAATGATATCTCTCAACAAAAAGAGATTGTCAAAAATCGACCTTTTAGGAACACAAAATGTTTGATCATTGTGAATGACTGATGCCATACATTTTTTAAGTCTATTAGTCAATGCTTTTGACAATATCTTAAAATCAGCACAGATCAATGATACCGGACACCAGTTCTTTAGACACCCAAGATCACCCTTTTTTGGGATTAGGGTTAAAATTGCCCTTCGACAACTCAAAGGAAGAGTTCCTTGCTCAATACACTCAAGAAAAACACCATATAGGTCTTGACCGATTAAATTCCAGAAAGACTTAAAAAACTCTGCTGAAAGTCCATCCAACCCAGGTGATTTCCCAGAAGACATCTCCTGAACAGCTTGAGAAAGTTCTCCAAATGATAAAGGACTGTCCAAGTCATCATGTTCCTCTTCAGATAGCTTAGATAAATCATAAAAATTCATCAGCTACAGCGCCATCACATTCCTCGGAACAGTATAAATCCTCATAAAAGGAAAGAGCATATGCTTGAATTTCCCGCTCATCAGTTGTAACTCCACCACATGGCATCTTCAATTGATGAAAGATCTTCTGTTCTCTTGACTTTTTTTCAAGTCCAAAAAAAAAACTGTTGGAGCATCCATGTCATTCAGCTGAGCAAACCGGGTCCTTAGAAGGGCTGTTTTTCCTCGTTCCTCCAATAAGTTCTTTAAAAGGATCTTATCTAGTGAAGTGACATTCAGTCAAGTATGGTGACCCATACTCGGAATTCGTGCTCTGCATTTAACCCATCCAACGTGCACACACACAGCAGTGAACACACACACAGCAGTGAACACACACACACCGTGAACACACACCCGGAGCAGTGGGCAGCCATGCTGCGGCGCCCGGGGAGCAGTTGGGGGTTCGGTGTCTTGCTCAAGGGCACCTCAGTCGTGGTATTGAGGGTGGAGAGAGCGCTGGACATTCACTCCCCCCACCTACAATCCCTGCCGGCCCGAGACTCGAACCCACAACCTTTGGATTACAAGTCCGACTCTCTAACCATTAGGCCACGACTTCCCCTTGCAACAGAGTCAATAAAGGTGGAATTATTGTGGGTAGAGGCACTGCTTTGCCCAAGAATATCTTTTTCAAGAGACTTCATTTTTTCTTTAAGGGCTCTAGTACTATGTGCAGAGTACTGTTGGCAAAAAGTCTTAATTTGTGCTTTACCGATGTCCCACCATTGACTCAATGACTGAAAACTGCATCTCTCCTCTCTCCAAGCTTTCCAGAAAAGATTAAAAGAGTGAATGAAGGTGCAATCCTGCAATAATCTATTATTAAAGTGCCAATGTGACTTAGAGAATCTAGGAATAGAGACAGAAACTTTAATAGATACATAGTGATGATCTGATAAGAAAGATGGCGAAATTAAACTATTAAAGAACCTTCCCCTAATGCGTTTCCTGTAATAAAATCACATCCGCTTTCTTTAAGCGCAAATAATCGACTAAAGCCGCTCTCTTTTCTATACCCCGACAACCATTAATATTAAAAGTTCCAATGTTTAAGGTTGTCATGAGGAAAGGAAAGCAAAGAAAAAAAGCCCAATATATCACCCTGTTAATAAACATGACTCCATTAGTATTTCTTAGAACCGATTTTCAGTCTTTTTTTAACAGCGCTTACATGTTTCTTGAGTCGATATCTTTTTGGCTGATCAAGCTCCTCCAATGAAGCTTTTCTCATAACCATTGCACAAGAATCAACAAAAAGTTGCAAATCAGAGAAATACTTCTCTAATCTCGGTTTTCGCTGATTAAAAGTGCTATCAAGGAAATCATTAATTTGTTGCACTGTATAATAAGGTGGCTTCATTTGAAGGCTGCATTGTTTTTCTGCATAACTTCCTTGTGAACTAACATCAGTGAGATAATCTGCAATATCAGATTCCTCGCTGTCAGAATCAATATTTCCAGACTGCGTCTCACCTCTCCCGGTGAGCTGTTCCTCGTCACTCAGAGACAGCGCAACAGATGCTCGCGAGTCCCGCGACTCTCCGGCATCCGCGAGCTCACCTGACTCCCACGGACGCTCTGGGTCACTGGTTCCCGCAGCGGCGATCTCAGCCCCACTGCTGACATTATCACACTCACTAGTGTTCACTAAACACTTTTCTGCATCCACAGCACAACTGTTAACTGCGTGCTCTTTCGGATTTTCTTCGTCTTTAGACAAAGAATCCGATACAGCCAGATCAGTTTTGTTCCCTAACGTTACATCCTGATGAACATTTTCCGAAGTAGAAGCCACTTGCTCCAGAAGTATATTAGGTTCGGTCTCATTTTGTTCAGTCACCTTATTAGATGGACATTTTTGTCTTGTATGACCAAAAATCCCACAAGAAAAACATTTCATTGAATCCGCGCTGATAAAAATTTTATAATCTTTACCTAACAAAGTCAATTTCACTGAAACGTCCGAATTTTGAAATTCGGCATTCAAAATCATAAAAGTTTGCCGTCTGAAAGACATCACATGTTTCAAATTTGGATTTTTAACACCGAGGGGGGTCATTTTAATCGGCATCAATATTTTGCCATAGCGGCCAAGTAAACGCTCAAGTGAATCATTAGAAATAAAAGGCGGCACATTAGAAAGAGTTACCTTTTTAGAAGTGCTCGACAGCGGTAAAACAGGCACAAAAACATCACCAACAGATAAGCCAACTTCTACTAAATGATGAAGCATAGACTCTTCTTTCAAAAACACAACGACAGCTTTATTCATTCTAGATGCAGACAGAATGTTCCGAGCACCTATTTCACTACTAACAGCAGTCAAGCAGTCTTCGGCCGTGATCGAGTCATCTGGTACACATTTACAGCCGTTCCGGGCTGTTAAAGTAGCAAACCCGTCAGAATCTGCCGACATTTCCACAACCCCTAACAGCTAACTACAAACTAAGCTACACTAAATGATTAAAGAAACAAGAAAAAACTCACTCAAACACTCACGCGTTCCTCCCAGTCACTCCGCACATGCGCACAGAGAGAGAGAGAGAGAGAGAGAGAGAGAGAGAGAACATTGGGATCAAGAAACCAAAACACAAAGTAAATTACAACTTTATCGAACTATAAAATTAAATTATGAATTAGAAGAATATCTCCAGAGTGTCAAAGACACAAAGCAGAGACAGATCCTGACCAAGTACAGGCTCAGTGAGCACAGACTAGCCATCGAGACCGGCAGACACAGAAAGAGCTGCTTACCCAGAGAGCAAAGAGTGTGTGTTCACTGTGAGACAGGAGAGATCGAGACAGAGACACACTTCCTACTTCACTGTTACCAATTTAAATCAGTCAGAGACATATACATCAACAAATTCACAAACATCATAAAGAATTTTACAGACATGACTGAAGAGGAACAAATAAAGATAATACTAGGAGAGGGACAGACAGCAGCACTGGCTGCGAGATACGTGTGGACGTGCCACAGTCTGAGAGACAGCAGGTGAACGTGTGTAATATGTGTATTATGTCTGACCTCAGTGTGTTTCCCTACTGTCTACCACAGTGACCCTCAGCCTGTGTGTGTTTATATGTTAAACACTGTGGTATGAAATGTTCACACAAGTTCTAATTTGTAAAAATGTTTATATTGTTTTTATTCTGTTATTTCAATATTTTCATTGTTATTATATTTCAAGCTTTGGCAATATTGTATTTTGTACAGTCATGCCAATAAAGCAATATTGAATTGAATTGAATTGAAATTGAGAGAGAGAGAGAGAGAGAGAGAGAGAGAGAGTATCAGTGGAGCATTCTGGGTCCATTGGGTTTGCAGCTGAAAGTACTGTAGAAATGTTTCTGTGCATTTATGACACTAGATGAACTGTTATCAGTTTGAGAACAAATCTCTGCCAGACTCAGTTCAGACGGAAACCCCTGCTCTGCTTAACTGTATAATAACTATATCATATAAGAAATCTGGTTTAGGATCAGGGGTAGGGTGACCACCCGTCCTGCATTTTGCGGGACAGTCCTGAAATGGGACGCTTTGTCCCGCGAGTCACAAGCAGTGTCCCGCATTTCCGTTTTATTTTTTATTAGTATTGTTTCTGTATTTTTTTCATATTCCTTTAAATTATAATTCCAAAATTTAAAAAAATAATAATAATAATGAAAATAATTAGAAAACACTGAACATGGGCAGCGTGACAGTAGCGCCAGAGCGGGAAAACACAGAGAGAGAAGAAAAAAAAGCCGGCAACAGAAAAAATGGATATATCGGGAGCTCCAGAGAAGAAAAAGCGACTTTGTTCTTATAATAAAGAATGGGAGAAAAAATACACATGGTTAAAACCAGTTACAGATGACCCTAAAAAAGAGTGCTGTGTATGTCACCGAAGTTTCACCGTCACACATGGAGATGAGGGGGATGTAAGCAGGCATGGAGATGGGGAAACTCACAAGAGAAATGGACACCAAAGAAATGTTCATGCTAGCTTGACAAGTTTTTTTCTCTCCAACAAAAGATAGCAACCTCAATAAAATCAAACTGAGTGACGTACATTCACGACTTCACAGTGCCATCATTTACTTCCGCCTAAGTCAACCGTGACCTTTTCCACGTCATTGCGTATTACGTGACGTCACGAACGCGCATCACAGAACAGAGCAAGGCGAGCATTTGTGCTTATAAAACTTTAACTTTATTTATTTTTGAAATGACCGATCGTTTCGCTAGATAAGACCCTTATTCATCGTCTGGTATCGTTTAAAGCCCTTTGAAGCTGCACTGAAACTGTCATTTGGACCTTGAACCGTTTGGGTCCCATTGAAGTCCATTATATGGAGAAATGTTTTCATCAAAAACCTTAATTTCTTTTCGACTGAAGAATGAAAGACATGGACATCTTGGATGAATCAGGAGAATAAGAGACAGAGTTGAACAGGAATCACTCTCATCTAGTGGATGATGCTGGGAAATCAATAAAATCATCAAACACATGTTGTGCATCATTCAGAACTGGTATTTATTTAATAGTTTAATTCCTGAATTTGAATCGAGGTAGGTGCAGAATCATATGTCATTTGAATTAAATTATTTTCTACCTCAAACTCAAACTTCATTTACTGTATAATCACTGTATGATCAAATAGAACTTCATCTCCCAGATTCATCAAAACTAAACATAAGTATAAGTCAAACAAATTACAAAGAAATAATGATTGTGTCATAAAGTGCTGGAATATCAAATTCCTTTAATAGATTTGAATTGAATAAGTAACACAGGTATATCTGTAGCAATAGCCAACAATACATTGTATGGATCAAAATTATACATTTCTCTTTTATGACAAAAATCATTAGGATATTAAGATCATGTTCCATGAAGATATTTAGTACATTTCCTACCGTAAATATATCAAAACTTCATTTTTGATTAGTAATATGCATTGCTAAGAACTTCATTTGAACAACTTTAAAGGAGATTTTCTCAATATTTAGATTTTTTTGCTCCCTCAGATTCCAGATTTTCTAATAGTTGTATCTCAGACAAATATTGTCCTATCATAACAAACCATACATCAATGGAAAGATTATTTATTCAGCTTTCAGATGATGCATAAATCTCTATTTCATAAATTGACCCTTATTTACTGAAATGTGCTCCAGGGTCACATTTCAGTAAACTCTCTTCCTGTGATTCACATTCAGTTCAGTTCAAATTCACACTCATGAACTGAGAGACAGATTTTTTCATTCTGCAGAACTCGGTGTG
>NC_136715.1:440000-495000 GCF_936440315.1 Barbus barbus
ATGTACAGTAAGTCACTATTCTCTGCATTAGCGCCGTTTTGAACGCTTATTTGGACTTTCAGGAGGTTACCGGTTTATAATGATGTGATTGCAAAAACCTGCTTTTCATTTTTAAGGTATTGTTTTCGTTATAATGTAGTGATTCAAAGTAGTAATAAATAATGAATAATAATAAAATAATGAATGATTATTCTACCTCCCCTGACATGCTCTCGTGCCCCACACATTGAGTCACGTGATTGGTCCAGAGGACAGCGTTTCATTTCTACTCATCTGGACACTGGCGCTTTGACTCTGAGTATATGTCAGAAGTGGAGCACAATAAGAGCACTTCAAGCACTGAGTGTTATGATGCTGTTTATGGTGTTTATTGTCATGAGTCCAGGCTGCAGTTCTTCCTGTCGCCACCGGAGGTCGCCATCTCCCTAAATTACACACAGCTGCCGCATCATTCACCTGACACCCAGTATTACACCCGCAGCTGTTCCCCATTGCCACAGACTATCTCTCCTCTCCCACCACTCTGCCTGGTTTCATTAGATGTTTTTGTAATTGTGATTTTGGTAAGGTATTTTGTTTCTAGTGTTTGCTCTGGTCTGGGATACACGTACTGTCTTGTATCCCAGTCCTTTTCTGCTTTGTGTTTTTTGTGCCGTGTTGGCCTTTTTGTTTCTTTATTAAATACCCTTACCTGCATTTGGACCCAGACTCATCTTTTCCACGGCACCCTCGCAGTGTTCTGTGACATTTATGAGTTTGTGACGCTGCACAATTACCTTCTAAACGTCATTATAAGCACATCTACTGCTTCCTGTTTGATCAGACGAGCTGGACACACTGTCTGTCATAATCAACGGCACAAGAGAAACAGGACAATCCTTTAAGAAGAAACAAATGGATTTATTACAAACTATAACAGACGGAGACATTTAGAAGTGCAGCACAGACAGACGAGACACACATATTTACACACAGCACAAAATAAACAAGAATTCAAGTAATCAGTCCGACCACAGCAAGGAATTCTGGGTCCTTCCCTCACTCGTGTAAGGTGTATGTGGGCTGATGGGCGGGTCACGTGCTCCGAGGGGCGGGTCACATCAGGACTGGTGCGCCCAACTTTCAAAAGTTAGGAGCACCCACCAAAAATGAATGAGCACCACAACTACAAAATTATATATTAATAGATTTCAACTTGTGTGTGTGATATTGCCGAAAAATCATATCTCGATATTTTCTAGGATTTTATTGATAACGATAATTAGACGATATTTTGCTGAGTGTTATTGTGCTGATCTTAAGGACTATCGTGGACAGCTGACTTTGATATTCTTCATATTCTGTGTGGTGGTCAGTTCACAGCAGTCATAGAAATTTATATTTTCCAATAAGTTTAAATAGATTTTTACCTTTTATGGTCATTTTTACAATTAAGCCATTTTTTTTCTTTTCTAAAAGTGTGCATCATCATTTGAGTCAAATTCTTGCATTTAATCAGTAAATTTGAATAAGACATTTGGGCTGTTATCAAGCAAATTAAATCAGTCTCAACTAAATTCATCTTTGAATTTCTGAAGTGGCATTTCGATGCATTTACACACTGCTTAATGCAGGCCATGAATGCATTTAACCTGCAGTTACACATGCATACATCATTTTTGATATTTGGAATTATAAAAAAGAAAAAATGAAAAGGTACTTTAAATGTGAAATTAAAACCGCCAGCATGTCACTGTTAATAAGTGAGTCACTGCGACTGAACCGAATCATTTAAAGGTTGATTCATTCAGGAAATAAACACCATGTTGCTCAGAGATGCAAAATAGTGCTGTGGCTTTGTTTGGAATTATTTTTGTTCTCAAAATAGAGCAAAAGCAGGAAATATGGTGTCTAAAACGTAAGTCTCTTAATATTAACTTCTTGTTTATTGAACTGTTGTAAATAATCATCACATTTGTAATCATGCTGATTTTTGGAGGAAAAACTGCACTTTTCATGTGATATTAACTATATGAAATGATATAAAGCGCCCATATCTTGCATTGTGTCATGCATTTAAAAGCGCACTAAATGTGCAGACGCACTAGTCTAACCTACTAAACTTCATCATGTCATGCATGTGTGCACTCTCTGTAGGGGTTTTGTTTGATTTTTGCAATATACTCAATGTCAAATCGCACATCGTTAAAACAACAATTACGATATTATCGCAAACCCCTACGTGAGCATCCTGATGATTAAAGGCCTTAACGATTGAACCTGATGATCCTGAACATTTTGCCACACACTTGGCCCTGTATATCTTTTGTTTGGTCCTCTCTTCGTGTTTAACCAAGCTCTCGAGAATGTAAAGATGAAGTTATGTAACGTTTGATAGAATGGCACCGTATGAGCATACAGAAGGCACATAACTGAACGTTTTTAGTGAAATGAAAACAGGTCACTTTACAACAATTATATTCACTCGCACAAATGCTCTTAAATATATTTTGAGGTCACACAGATTAAATTATGGGAGTATATGCACCCAAAATGGTCGCAATTTCGAGCCTTGCACGTGCTCTGAGGGGCGGGTCAAGAGCTCTGAGGGGCGGGTCACATGCTCTGAGGGGCGGGTCACATGCTCTGAGGGGCGGGTCAAGAGCTCTGACGGGCAAGTCAAGAGCTCTGAGGGGCGGGTCAAGAGCTCTGAGGGGCGGGTCAAGAGCTCTGAGGGGCGGGTCACATGCTCTGATGGGCGGGTCACATGCTCTGATGGGCGGGTCAAGAGCTCTGAGGGGCGGGTCACATGCTCTGAGGGGCGGGTCACATGCTCTGAGGGGCGGGTCACATGCTCTGAGGGGCGGGTCACATGCTCTGAGGGGCGGGTCAAGAGCTCTGACAGGCAGGTCAAGAGCTCTGACGGGCGGGTCAAGAGCTCTGAGGGGCGGGTCAAGAGCTCTGAGGGGCGGGTCAAGAGCTCTGACGGGCGGGTCACATGCTCTGAGGGGCGGGTCAAGAGCTCTGAGGGGCGGGTCACATGCTCTGAGGGGCGGGTCAAGAGCTCTGACGGGCGGGTCATGTGGAGATCTCAGTGACGGCGCTCATCAGCGACTCTCTCGTCTGAACGCAGGACTCACGGTGGATCGGAGTTTGTGGTTCTCTGCTTTGATATTCCTGCAGGATCTTCTGCAGCTGCTCTAAACATGGGCCGATTGCTCGCCCATTTTGAACCTACAAATAAATAACACAAGAAGAATCAGAACGAGTGAAAGCTCGGGGCTGCAGAATTCATCAAAATAAAATCCAAAGTGTAATTGAGTTTATGAAATCACAAAGGCTGCGATTTTTCATGAATAAATCTGTTCTGCGTGTTTCATAGTGAAGTGTGTCTCTATGAAGAACAAGGAGCAAAAATTGAAAAACAGGTAAAGATAAAGACAGAGGAATACATTAAAATAATAAATATTTTGACAGAGAAACAAAGTTTCAGACTTTTTCAAATAAATGAAGCTCTGATATATTTTCACGAACTCACGAATAAAAGGATTTTAATTTTATTAAAAAGGTCTTACATTTTCTTTTCCATGAAATAGTGTAATCACTATAGCAATATTTATTTGTTTTTTATTTTTATTAATAATAACAATAAAGTTGATTTTAAGATACTGGTATTTGTATTTAAGTCCTTAAATGATCTGGCACCTGCCTCCCTGTCTGAAACAAAATAAGACAAGATGTCTGAGATCTGCAGAAAACTACTCTTTGTCTCAGATCACGGCTAAAGGCAAGCGTGTATTAGCAATAGTTGGACCGAGGCTATGGAATAGTCTTCCTTTATCTGTGACAACTAAAATTCTGTCTATGAGTTTAAAACTAGATTGAAATCTTATTTTTAGGGATGCACGATATTATCGTACTGATATCTGAATCGGCCGATAATGGCTTTAAATATAGACCCTTTTTCTGTTAGTAAACATTGTGACGTTTTTCTGTGGGCGGAGCTTAGCTGGAGGCACAAAGATTCCACTGACCGCTTCACTAATGCTAGCTATGAAGTTTGTTAGCTTGTTTTTTAACAATAACTGGAGAAAATCCGATTTCACCCACATATGTAAGGTCACGCACTGTCCAGGACCGCGATTGTTATTTGAAAAGGTTAACTTTAATGGACGAAACCAGATCGGCCGACCCGCGCACGCTTTTCCTCGAAGCATGGACGATCTGACCGGATTCCCTCCGGTTGACCGACTCACATCTAACCTGTGTAGTTAAGACAGACTCACAGTGTCCATCTAGTCATGAAGATGTATTTTCAATTTCAGCAGGCAACTATTTTTACAGAAAAATTATTATTCCAAGCCACAATTACTCATAACAATACAATTACAAATGATTAAGCTTATAAGTTTGTTGTTTTACACACATGCACACAGACATTATTTCATACACAACATAATCGTGAGATGCATAAGAAATCTATAGACGCACTCATAACAACAAAAGACAATACTTTATTGAACCTTTTCTGACAAGAAGTGTGCGTTGCAAACGCGAGCATTTTGACGGTCGTTTCTGTCCAGTCCTCTGGTTTTATCGCGTTTTAATCACAGTCGTCCGTTTTTGTCTGGCAGTAGGTAAGCGATAAAATTTCAAATCAGAGCCTTTACTATGTCGATTCTGGCACCCAACATCACAACAAGACTATATTTAAAGCTCCTTATGTTGCTGAATCTGCGCTGGTTTGAATGGGCCGCCTCCAGTTCTCCCTCTGTTTTGCCTCCAGCTTGTGCTGTGACGTAATCGTGACGTCGACTCAAAAAGGGTCTATAAATATTGGCATCGGCCCGATATGAAAAATGCCGATATGTCTTGCCGATAAGAGGAATACGTTAACTCGCACGTGCTCAGGGTGTGCTGGTGACTAGATCACGTCAGCAGTGTGGCTCGTTCTTGAAGCACAGTTTTGTCTGAATGCTGATTAGATTCACTGATTAGGATTGCTGCTCTTAAACTGAGAATACGGTTCGGTGTGTTATATAATTCTCTAGGGGGCGCTGTTGGCCTACTTCTAATAAAATGAAAGCAAAATACACAAATAAAATTTAGACTGTGTTTCTGATTAAATAAAGTAGTTGTTGATGTCATAAAATAAGGAGTATGATTTGATTTAAAGGTCAGAAGCTATAGCTTACATGAATAATAGCTGCGTTCGACTTGAAGCACGGCTACAGACGGCGATCAACGAGAGCAGCCGCTTGCAGTCAGGGGCGGAGCTGAAAACGGATGTGTCAAGCTGGACACTTTCTGCTCCCGTTAGTGACACTCACGTGGTGTTTGCATACTCTATCAAAGATGAAGTGAATAAAATGCAATATTTGTCAAATACACAGATGTTTCAGAAACGTTTTCATGAGCAACAGAAACACTTTTTATATACTGCTTAAGGGGCCGCTCACATATCGCGTCTTTTGCACGCTCAAGTTCGTTATTTCAAATGGAGACGCTCATAATGGAAGCGACGCGCTCGTTTTTTCCAGGCGCGTCCGCGCCGCATCGAGATAAAAACATCTCAACTTTTCAGAGCCGCAAGTGCACCGCGGGTCATGTGACAAGAACCAACCAATCAGCTTCCTCACCTTTTCCGTTACTTTGAAACCTCAGCAGCGTTTTTGAAGTATGGGGTGCACCCAAACACTGCAGCGTTTTTTACTTTTCTTAGTAAATAAATCTTGTAACAGAGTTACAGCAAGGGTTTGTCGGTGGTGGAAATCCATTGCTGAAATTTCCTTGTTGTAACGGAGAGCGCAGCTGATGGTTGCTTAGCAACGACAGACGCCTCTGGAGCGCAACCGCCCGAGCGCGCTGGAGAAAAGGAGAAAGGCGTGATGTGTGAATGGCCCCTAATACAGTGCCATCTGCTCAAGAATAAAGTTCAACGTAAACTATTTAAATACTAATAAAGTGGGGGTATGTATGCTTTCATCAGTGTTTTATGATAAACGTGACTCAATATAACATTGCGACTACAGTAAAAAAGCTTTTACTGCTCTAAAAACAGATTTGTGAGCTGTATTGGATTTGAAGACGTTAGAAACACACGTCATTGTTGTCATATCGTGAATTTGGCCAATCGTGAAACAGCTGTGTCGTCATCAGCGCTCCTGCAGACGCTCTGGAGAAACTGCGCCGGCTAAGTGAGCCGGCTGCTCTCGAAACGCTCTCGCGGTACTTTGATGCCACACGTGACAGTGACGTAGCGTCGGCGTCGCTTCAAGCCGGACAAATTTTCTAACCGGCATGCACTGCTTCAAGTCAGCCGCCGATCGTTCTGCGAAGTGCTGCATATAGTCGAACGCACCTATTAACTGTTGAGAGGTCAAGTTCTTAGTTTGTCTTTTTGAATGTCTGTGATGTTAGATTTACGATTCTCGGCAGGGACGGTTCTAGGGTGAATAGATACCCAGGTCTGAGCCCAGAGACATCAATATGTGGCAGCATACATACAATTCACATCTAGAAACGCGAGCTGTGCGCTCTCGTGGTGTTTGCCGTTGCTAAGCAACCATGAGCCGCGCGTCTACAGTTAAATAACGATCTTGCACGCTCAAACATGTATGGCTGTATAAATCCAATTAAGCTACTAGAGGTAGTATCAGAAGCATCTATTCAGGTTATAGCGGTGTTTGACAGCTGAGAGACGGCTGTTGTCCCGCGAGTGGGCGTGGTTTCAGCGCAGACAGCGGACACGCCCCCAGCGTTTGAGAGCAGAGAGTCCTGCTTATTTTTTTAAGATTTTGATCACTTATTTTAGTTACTTGGCGGTTTTTATTATCATTCAAATTTGGCTGGGGGTGGTTAATAACACATTTTTACACAACTCAGAACACATTTTAATATCACTTTACAAAGACTTAATTATTGTTTAATTCTAACAAATATGTTCTTGTTAAAAACTAACCAAAATTAAAAATAATTTGCTTATAATTGCTCTCCACACAGGAGAGACTTGGTGTGGTTTCGGTATATCTCGGTATCGGTCAAAAGGAGTTGAAAAATATCTGCAAAAATCCAATATCGTGCATCCCTTCTTATTTTCATTTTAAACCTTGCATGTTAATTTTGTTTTTTATTATTATTGATGTTATTCTTTCTCCTGGTTTTTATTTTATTTGTACAGCACTATGGTCAACTGCTGTTGTGTTTATTAGTGCTTAATAAATACATGAAATTAATTAAAATGAAATTAAACAATCATAAAAATTTGTATTAGTCATACTGACATAGAAACAAATTTTGGGCCAAATCATGCATCCGTACAAACACACACACAAAGCATTTTCTTCATATTTTTTAGCTCATTTGTTTTAAAATGCAGATTGAAGTGTGATGTGTGACAGCAGAAGCACCTGCGCATCAGTTCTTGGGCTCTGCGCGCGGCGGGTCTGTGTTTCTGCAGCGCCGCTAGCGTGTCGTAGCAGTGCGCTCGCAGTGCATTATGGGTGCTGTTCTGCCACTGCGGGAGCTCACTGGCGTAGCGGCACGTGGCCTGAACGAACTCCAGCAGCTTCTCCCACTCAGCTTTCTGCACATCACTCAACTGAGCAAACATGGACACTCACAGTTCATCTGTGGATTACAATCATTCTGTGCACAGTTCAGACTCTAAACTCTGATAATCTAAGACATGGTTTCGATTTCCAGTGAAAGTGTGAACTGAAATGTCAAATTAATCTCACTTCGCTAAAAGCATCAGCAAATGCATGAATGTCAGTGAAATTACTTTCTGCTTCACCTCCAGTGCAACTAATGAGCTATCTATCTATCTATCTATCTATCTATCTATCTATCTATCTATCTATCTATCTATCTATCTATCTATATATATATATATATATATATATATATATAAATAAAATACAGAAACATATTCACTAGCAGTCCACAGTTTGGAATAATTACAGTTTTTAAAAGAGTCTCTTCAGCTCCACGAGGCTCAACACATTATCATTTTTTAAATATTATTACAGTGTAAAATATCTGTTTTCTATGTGAATATGTGTTAAACTGTAATGTATTTCTGTGATCAAAGCTGTATTTTCAGCATCATTACTCCAGTCTTCAGTGTCACATGATCTTCAGAAATCATAATAATATACTGATTTACTGCTCAACAAACATTTCTGATTATTATCAATGTTGCCAAATATTTTTGTGGAAACCATAATATTACCATTCAAAAGTTTGGGCTAAGTAAAAAAACAATCTTTTTTTCCCCCCATACATTGATTTATTTGTGACGGGCCCATAGGCGGACAAGACCCCCCCATCTGAGGGTTGATCCCCCCAGATTCTATTTACACGGTTAAAATAGCAGGATTTTCTGCTATTTATACTATTTATTGCAAACAGTGGCAATTATCTGCACCTCAGTATTGTAGTACATTATAAAAACTATGCAATAATAACGTATTGAGTGAAATTTTTAATATTAATTCAAATTATTAAATGGATGCCACCTTATTGGGACAATAAAGCCCTCCCGATACTTTATTTTCACCTTTTTGATTATTTCCTTCATTTTTATGGAAAATAAAAGCTTTTCTGATGTGATGTGAAATTTGAAAAGGGAGAAAAAAGCTTTGCTAAAAGGTGTATTCGAACCAGTGTCATTCACATCAAAAGGAGTAGAACACACACTGGAGCTAACGGCTGTAATTAGTCTTTTGTAATTCTGATTTAGTCACCCTGCTACACTAATAGCAGTAGCTTTCCTCTGTCTACATCCTTATAAGAACAATTTTAGCTGTATTATTTGTGTCCCCTTCAAAAACTACTCTTGAGAAATGTCATGTATAGTGTCGCCGCTACTGTTATAATATAGTCTCTCTCTCGTCTGTTCTGAGCAGCGAGCGGCAGAGAAGCAGCGCTTTCAATTTGCTTTAAAGCAGCAGACTCATCAATAAATCATTTACAAAACAGCGTTTACAAGCACTTGCTTACTGACTGTTTGAACTTTTAAATATGAACATAATTTGTCTGTTAATATGCACATAGTTTATTACTCAGACGCAAAACTGAAAAAAAAAAAAAAAAAGAAGAAGATGTTCTTCTTGTCATGGAATGTATTTTTGTTGTGTTGTTGGATTGTTGTGGCATTTCGTGTTGCATTACCATGAAAAGAGTATAAATAAATGAAATGAAATGAAAACAGTACTATAGCCAAAACCACTGCATATAGTCGCTTTATTGGGCATTCAGTTGTATTACAGTATGTGACAGTATGTTCCAGTATGCTACAGTATGTTCCAGTATGTTCCAGTATGCTACAGTATGTTCCAGTATGCTACAGTATGCTACAGTATGTTCCAGTATGCTACAGTATGCTACAGTATGTTCCAGTATGTTCCAGTATGTTACAGTATGCTACAGTATGTTACAGTATGTTCCAGTATGTTCCAGTATGCTACAGTATGTTCCAGTATGTTCCAGTATGCTACAGTATGCTCCAGTATGTTCCAGTATGTTCCAGTATGCTCCAGTATGTTACAGTATGTTACAGTATGCTCCAGTATGCTACAGTATGTTACAGTATGTTCCAGTATGTTACAGTATGTTCCAGTATGCTACAGTATGTTCCAGTATGTTCCAGTATGCTCCAGTATGCTCCAGTATGTTCCAGTATGTTACAGTATGCTCCAGTATGTTCCAGTATGTTACAGTATGTTCCAGTATGCTCCAGTATGTTCCAGTATGCTACAGTATGTTCCAGTATGCTACAGTATGTTCCAGTATGTTACAGTATGCTACAGTATGTTCCAGTATGCTCCAGTATGCTACAGTATGCTCCAGTATGTTCCAGTATGCTACAGTATGCTCCAGTATGTTACAGTATGCTACAGTATGTTCCAGTATGTTCCAGTATGCTACAGTATGTTCCAGTATGCTACAGTATGTTACAGTATGTTACAGTATGCTCCAGTATGTTCCAGTATGCTACAGTATGTTACAGTATGTTCCAGTATGCTCCAGTATGTTCCAGTATGCTACAGTATGCTCCAGTATGTTCCAGTATGCTACAGTATGTTCCAGTATGTTCCAGTATGTTCCAGTATGCTCCAGTATGTTCCAGTATGCTACAGTATGTTCCAGTATGCTACAGTATGTTCCAGTATGTTACAGTATGCTACAGTATGTTCCAGTATGCTCCAGTATGCTACAGTATGCTCCAGTATGTTCCAGTATGCTACAGTATGTTCCAGTATGCTACAGTATGTTCCAGTATGTTACAGTATGCTACAGTATGTTCCAGTATGCTACAGTATGCTACAGTATGCTCCAGTATGCTACAGTATGTTCCAGTATGTTCCAGTATGCTCCAGTATGTTCCAGTATGCTCCAGTATGCTACAGTATGCTCCAGTATGCTACAGTATGCTCCAGTATGCTACAGTATGTTCCAGTATGCTCCAGTATGTTACAGTATGTTACAGTATGTTCCAGTATGCTCCAGTATGTTCCAGTATGTTCCAGTATGTTCCAGTATGCTACAGTATGTTCCAGTATGCTACAGTATGTTCCAGTATGCTACAGTATGTTACAGTATGTTCATAGAGTAAAACAGATCTGGGGCCGGATTCACGAAACATTCTTAAGAATATTCTTATCTTTTTTCTTAAGATTGTTCTTAAGACAAAAATGAAGAAGAATCCAAAACAGTAAGAATTATTTAATGAATTTAGTGGGTTATTTCAAATTAATTGTTATATTTAAGCATTACAACAACGTTAGCCTAAACCTAATACATAGTATGACTATTGATAGCGATGCGCAAGTTTTCTGAAGCGACAGTGATGGCTGATAATGTAAATAATGATCGCTCATGATTAGCCTGTGTGTGGCGCTACTTTTTGCTGACTTCAAAACTCAGTAGCAACTCTACGAAAACGAGTCAGATAGGGAGCTTTAATTGGACTATTATTTTAGCTTATAAAATACGACATAATCTTTGGCAGTATGCAGCGCGGACACACATACCGGAAGCGTTCACTCGGATGAGAGCAAACACACAGCACTACAAAACTGAATCAAACAGATCTCTGCGGCTTGAGACAGGCTGTTCAAAAACATGCCGCATTAAAAATGCTGAGCGCCAGACAAATCGTGACAAAAAGAGTGTGCATGCTTACTATGATTATCTGCAGGAAGCGTAAAAAAGACAATAAAGAGTTTAGACTGTCATTTTCTTAAGAAAAAAATTAAGATGTTTTTAAGAATATATTTGAGAACTTAAGAATTTTTCAAGAATTGCACTTAAGAACATTCTTACGAACTTCGTATAATTTATCTTAAGAAATTTCTTAACTTATTTCTTAAGATTTTCGTGAATCCGGCCCCTGAAGTGCCAAAACTCGTCTGAACGCAAACTTGACACAATGACATCATAAATATGAAAATTAATGTGACGTCACCTGCCGCCACAAGTCTCACAAAATCCTGTGGGAAACACTGAAAATGCATCACAGTTTCCACAAACATATTGTGCAGCACAACTGTTTCAACATTGATAATAATCAGAAATGTTTGTTGATCAGTAAATCAGTATATTATTATGATTTCTGAAGATCATGTGACACTGAAGACTGGAGTAATGATGCTGAAAATACAGCTGCAGATCACAGAAATACATTACAGTTTAACACATATTCACATAGAAAACAGCCGTTTTAAATATATATATATATATATATTTTTTTTTTTTTTAAATGTACTGTATTTTTGATCCAAAAAATGCAGCCTGGCTGACTTCTTTCAAAAAGATTAAAACATTTTAATGATTTCAAAGGTTTGCTCAGCAGTGTATGAACAATATACTATCATTATTGTAAGTGTAAGAGGGATTAGTTCTCACCTTGAAGGCCATCAGGTGTGGACGGGCTTTCCTGCAGCAGTGTGCGTCTCGGTTGGAGGCGAGGCGGGAGTATGGGATGGATCTGTAGACGCTGGTCTTCTTCTGATGCAGATCCTCCAGTAAGAGCTCGAGGTCAGACGTGAGCGAGCCGGACACCATCTGAACCGACTGAGAACAAATAAACAGACTTCAACAACAGCTAACGACGTGATCGCCAGCGTAAATATAGCATGAACTACAGACTCAGGTTTGGTCTAGAGATGCAACAATACAGTTAGTCCACGGTTCAATACATATCTCGGGTTTTAACCACGGTTTTCAGCTCGGTTCTGATAACATGTTACATTAGAGTGTTGTTTTTGCAACAAATTAATAACAAAAACTCCTGTAAACCTCTGTACACTGGAAAAAGTGTGGATTATTATATATCTGCTTAACATTTCTTTTGAGAGAGGTATTATTTTTCAGATTTTTACCCAAAATAGGATGGATTAGCCATTATTGAGCGCTATAAACACATGTAATTCATATTCACACTGGACTGCAGAAAAGCGGAGAAACGTTTCATCATCTCATCACATGAACTCATGGATACACACACAGTCAATTCTGAGAGAAACGATATTATTTAATTTCGCAAGTGCAATAAATTCACAAGGTTCAATATTATATTGAGAAGCGCTAGTGTGAATATTATATTGAGAAGCGCTAGTGTGAATATTATATTGAGAAGCGCTAGTGTGGTCTCACCTGCTCGGCGAGCTGAAGACTGATGAGCAGCTGTTTGGAGACGGACGCCTCGATCGAGTTCAAGCCGTCTCCGGTCCGGCGTCCACTTCAGAGACAGAAGAGCGACCTCAACATACACACAAGCTCTGTTTCCATCCAAACATGCTAATTTAACTTACGCGCAAAACCTGAATATCGCATTAAACATTTGCGAATAAAGCACCTTTACACTCAACGAGTCAAAGAGAACAAAAACCATCACTTCCTGATAAACCAGCACTAAATATCACTAAGAAAAGTAGGAAAAGCCACTTATTATAATAATCTTCATATAAAGTAAACTACTTGCTCCTCAGAAGAGCAGCCGAAACACGATAAATGCAGTGATTGCTTTCGGAGGCGGATGCTGCTTTGTGCTGGCGATAGGAGCAAAAATTTATATCTCTGTATATTTTGACTTGTGGTATACGGTATATATCTCGGTATTTTCTATGCTTTTGTATTTGGATTTTTAAAAAAATCTGTATTTTATATATAATATAAATATATCTATTTCACATCCTGCCCAATGTTGTCCTACGAAACAATACAAAGGCTGAAAAAACAAATAAAGTGAATGTAACCATGTAGGCATAGCTATTTATTTATTTATTTATTTATTTTGCGCAAAAAGAGGGTTAAAATCACATTGCATTCTAACATTGCAATCTAAGAACAAAACTAATGCTTTATTCATGTTTATACAGATTTGACAGTAAAGCATTAAGCTTGAGTTAGGAATTTCTCTCTCAAAAGATTGTACAAACCCTGAAATGAATAATGTTATAACATTCGACTATTTCTGCCACAACACCATGGTTATAGTTTTACTGCTTCTGGTTTTCTCATATGCAACAGAAATGGCAGATCTTATGAGCTCACAAAATTCAATCGCACCAGCAGAAAGAAATGGTCGCAGACTGGAGCCGTTATGAGTTTTTAAAAGCGCTTCACATTTAGAACAAATTGGGTCATGCACTGTCTCAGTCTGTGTCCTCCGATAGATATTTTCAGATGTGCTCGTATCAGATATGCGCGCATTTTTCTTATCAGTTATCCAACTCAAATGGAGCATAAGTTTCATTTTTAGCATTTATGTGCATCTTGGCGTTTCCATCCAGTGTGTCTTATGCGATATTCCAAAATGCGCATAAAGATAGGTGTATGTAAACATAGCTACATCATACGGTTACTCACACGCATGTCCACGTCTCACGCGTCTCGCTCCGACAGACAGACGGGAACACAAGATATCTTCTCAGACGTCCTGTGACGAATAAAGCATTCTGCATGTACAAGCTTTAGAAGAAGGAAAGTGGTGAAATAATGAGGTTAAATGACTTAAATCAATCAGACATTTCATAAATTCACCACGAAAGACCATCCTCGTCGTTTTTATAATTGTAAGCAGAAGCTGTGGCTTCATATCTTTAGAGTTAGAGTTATACTTTAACTGTCCTTTACAGGAAATGTGAAAATTATTTCATGGAGATCAGGGCCGTATTCACAAAACATCTTCAGGCTAAAAGTAGCTCCTAACTTTAGGAGAAAACCTTAAACATTGTGGGCGTGTCAGTGCTAAATTTAGGACTCCTAAATCATTACTCTAAGAGTATTTCACAAAGTGTTTTACTGCTAAAACTAGCTCCTAAATCTGTGAAATGTTAAGAGTAGTGAAGAGGAGTCCTAAGTCTCTAAGACCAACTCACAACTATCCTAAAATGGAATAGAATATAAACATTTTAGAAACATTTGACAATAATGAGCCTTTAAATGGTATCATCTTTATGGTTTGGAGGTTATCCCAACTCCACATTTTTCTTTGATTATATCCTTTTCATTAACCAGCTGGGTGAGAAGTAACAGCTGTTCTTGAGTCCAGTTTGGTTTTCTTTACGTTTGCATGTCTTACTATCAGCTGTGATTATTCTGCTCTGTTCATTAAGAGGCGGTTTATATGCATCTGCTACAAGAAGCATACATGTAAGAGCCTGACAATTAGCTAAACATATAATATTTGTTTAATTAATGACACTTAGCCTGCATGTTAACATCTTTATTTGAATGTGGCAATTAACATTATTTTTTTTTACTTTATTTGGATATGGCAACATAATATCTTGCTCTACAATATTTCTATGAATAAATCTCTGACAGAGACCCCGCCCCTCTCCTATCAGCCAATCACTGTGTGCATAGTTAATAAGCATGCTGACATGATCCATAGCAACGAGGTAAACCCCGCCCCTTTACTCTGAGCTCAAGACTTCGCTCTATTCTTAGTAAAAGTTTGTCTCAGCAGCTTTGTGAATAGGTTTTAAGAGAAAACTGTTAGCTAAAAGCTTTTACTGCTATTTAGGAGAACTCTTAGTGATAAGATCAAATGTTTTGTGAATACAGGCCCAGACTCAGAGTCACTCAAACTGAACTGGAAACAATCATATTGAATGAATACACTGAACTTAATTGAGCTGAATAATGAAGCTACTGTATTTTTACAGCTGCTTTCCAGCAGAATTTGTCTCAATTTTGATTAAGTTTGCATCACTGATTCTGATATTTTCCCGTGAAGCTGCTTAGAAACAATCTCTATTGCATAAAGCACTATAGAAATAAATGTGACTTTACTATATTGACTCCACAAAGATTTTATTAACTTCCATGATTATAGACAAACTATCAAACATCATAATATGAAAAATATCATTAAAAGTTCAGCACTGAGATCAAACCACTTTTGGGGAGTAAATAGTTGCATGTAACTAAATTACGTAATTTAATTACAAAATAAATGTAAATGTAATCAGTTACACTTACTGAGAAAAAATGTGTAATTAAATTAGTTAATTATAAAAATGTTAGCGATTACAAAGGGGTTTACATCTGATTTATATTTTTCACACACACTCAAAATACAAATTTGATTAATTTCTTTCATAAACTGCATCGACTGCTCTAATATATGAGACACCAATATTCCAGAGCACATGCTTATTTCATAACTGTTTTATTTCCTATTTGGGTTTATATATATGCTTTATTTTTGAAGTTTTTTCCAAGACATTGTTTTGATTTCAAAAACAGTATCATAGCTACAAAACTATTTCTTGTTATGGTTTTAAATCTGTATTTAACCTCAGAATGATCTCAAAGTCAGTCTGATTTTGTCATGGCTGTGTTTTAAAATCATATTATTATAATCTTATTCAAGTGATGAAGGATTCTGACAGAAATCAGTGTTGAGTTCTACTGTAAGGTTAACCCGGCCTGCTTTATGCCACTTCACTTTACATGCTTGAAAACGACTTGAAACATTAGAAATTTAGAAAAGTAATCAAAAGTAATGTTAATCAGTTACATTACTTTAATAAAGCAATTGAAGTAGTTAAACTAAGTTCCTTATTACATTGTAATCCAAACCTTCCCAGCACTGCTCTGATCACATTTCTTGATCAGATTACCAGTTTTTGAAGTAACTGATCATTTATGATGATTTATGGTGATCTCACCTGTGATTCTGGCCTGTGGTTCTGGCATCTCCATTAACACTGATCACATTTCTTCATGGTTTTTGAGGTAATTATGATGATTTATGGTGATCTCACCTGTGATTCTGGCCTGTGGTTCTGGCATCTCCATTAACACTGATCACATTTCTTCATGGTTTTTGAGGTAATTATGATGATTTATGGTGATCTCACCTGTGATTCTGGCCTGTGGTTCTGGCATCTCCATTAACACTGATCACATTTCTTCATGGTTTTTGAGGTAATTATGATGATTTATGGTGATCTCACCTGTGATTCTGGCCTGTGGTTCTGGCATCTCCATTAACACTGATCACATTTCTTCATGGTTTTTGAGGTAATTATGATGATTTATGGTGATCTCACCTGTGATTCTGGCCTGTGGTTCTGGGATCTCCATTAACATTGATCTCTGATCACATTTCTTCAGGGTTTTTGAGGTAACTATGATGATTTATGGTGATCTCACCTGTGATTCTGGCCTGTGGTTCTGGGATCTCCATTAACACTGATCTCTGATCATATTTCTTCAGGGTTTATGAGGTAACTGATGATGATTTATGGTGATCTCACCTGTGATTCTGGCCTGTGGTTCTGGGATCTCCATTAACACTGATCTCTAAATCACATTTCTTCATGGTTTTTGAGGTAACTGATGATGATTTATGGTGATCTCACCTGTGATTCTGGCCTGTGGTTCTGGGATCTCCATTAACACTGATCTCTGATCACATTTCTTCAGGGTTTTTGAGGTAACTATGATGATTTATGATGATCTCACCTGTGGTTCTGGGATCTCTAGTGTTGGGTTCGAGTCCACCTTTGTCGAGTCCGAGTCGAGACCAAGTCCGTAACCTATTGAGTCCGAGTCCGTGTTCGAGTCCAAAAGGTGCCGAGTTGGACTCAAGTCCGAGTCCTTAATGTTCGAGTCCGAGTCGAGTCCGGTCGAGTTCATGGTAAATTGTGTTTGTGGAGGTTGCACAAACAGATGTACAGGACATCGAGTCCACAGGTTTCCTAACAAGAAATAGGACGGTATCTTCCGGGCCTCTGTGCGTTTGTGCAGCTGAAGAGACTGGACTTCACTAATGCATCTGCGGTGGTGTGTAACTTAATGATCACTTTACACCGGAGGATTATCATCCAGGCGATATGAGTTTCACATGAGATGCTGAAGCAAGAACTTAGTGAGACTCGGTGTGGTTCCTTCGGTGCACACAGCACCTTCATCGGGTCCCGGTCAGCCTGTGTTCGGCTTAATGTGTTTTTAAATGGGTCGTAGTATACTTTTGGTAGTATATATTTACATTTATTCATTTAGCTGACGCTTTTATCCAAAGCGACTTACAATTGCTATATATGTTAGAGGTCGCACGCCTCTGGAGCAACTAGGGGTTAAGTGTCTTGCTCAGGGACACATTGGTGTCTCACAGTGGATTCGAACCCGGGTCTCTCACACCAAAGGCATGTGTCTTATCCATATGTTATATATATATATATATATAACAGTTGAAATGTTGTGTTTTGAGTTGGGTATTAACAGTGCTATGAAATATTTATGATTTAGTGCTGTATAAATAAAACTGAATTGAATTAACCATAAATGCAGATTTGCTTGATTGTGATTTATTTTTTTATTGATTGTCAAAAAAATGGGGCCATTCAAAACCTTTATAAAGTCCTCCTTCCTCTGTAAACTATCTTCTAATGACTGACACAACACATGCAGGTAAGAGCTGCTCAGAACACCACAGGCCCAGCGGGCAACTCGTCTGTATGCTGTCAATATTGATTGTGTTATACCAATGGCATCAAAAAGTGTTACTTATAGGTAGTCATGGCCTAAATAGAGTTAACTTGTATAATAATAACTTCATATAGGCTATCTGTAGCACATATGGGTTCAGACAGCAAGCCTCAAAGCCTGGGTGTAGAGTCAGACACTGCACATCAAGTGTGGGGGTCACATTCTCTCCACTAAGACCCAGTATGTAACGTATCTAACTCCCGGCAGCACTGACTTTCCTCAGCTGTGAACATGGCCACACATTTCCCACACAAGCACCTATGAATCAAAAATGTGTTTATCTCTCTTTCCTGCGGTGATAAGAAACCACTATCACGTAATGTTAGTGTCGGATATTAACGAGTGTGACACGCCCCTGATCAACGCTTATTAGTTTCTATTACTGGTAGTATCAATACTAGCATTGTTATTGCCTGATTACATTAGCTAACGTGTGTATATCTGTAAGCTAACACTGATCTCTCACCAAACACCTGCCCTGTTCTCCTCACATCAACTCAATCTGTCTTCTCTGACCGTTGTTCTGTCTAATCCTGGCCTGTCCTGCTCTCTTGGCTGCATAGCAGCCGCATAATTTTATCTGTGGTCCGTCATACGAGTGTAAATACACATTTAACCTTTCCTCAGCGTCCGAACTGTCATTGCGATCCATCGTTTTCCTATGGTTTAAATGGACCGCTCTCCCTTTTGATGCGTCACTTCCGGTTTTGGCGCGTTTCAAATGCGGACGTAAAATTCTCTCACAAAAACGACTCCAGAAGCCTTAATAGCATACTTTAAAGTATATTTTAAAGAAAATCTAGTTCCTACAGTATTTTTCTATACATCGACTCACTGGAGTCTCTAACCTGCAATATGCCCTTTAATGATTCATTCAGATGTATGATTCATTCAAGAACGAAGCAAGTGCCTGACTTTACGAATGGATCATTGACCCGATTCCTTCAAAAACACTGAATCATTCAATAACGAAATGTTATGTTGCTCAGATCAGATGCACAACTGTTCTGGTCTTTCTGGCACTCTTGAATTAATGAATAAAAACAGCAAAATGAGTCATCAATATTTTGTGTCTAAAATGTAAGTCCCTTTAACTACTCGTTTATTTAACTCTTGTATAAAATCAGAATAATTTATGTTTTGCAAAATTTGCAGTTCGCCGAGTGCTTCTTTTTACTGGATGCCTTGCAAATAAATTCCTTGTGATTTTCATAAGAAAAAAAAATTATTGCTGACTTCGATGACATGGTCTGCTGCTGTGTGCAGATGTGAGGCGCCAAATTCAGGGATTTACATTTTGCGCCTATGTCTAATGTTACTGCTGCCTGCTGGTGTGGTGCCGAGAAGGCAAGTAACATTGTCTATTTATTTTTTTTCATGTTACACATAATGCGGACTCGACTGTACTCGGCAAAATTCCCGAGTCCAAAATGTCAGAGTCCGTGACAAGTCCGAGTACAAATTCATCCGAGTACGTGACAAGTCCGAGTTCATTCATAATTGCACTCGAGTCCGGACTCGAGTCCGAGTCCGAGTCCGAGTACCCCAACTCTAGGGATCTCCATTAACACTGATCTCTGATATAATTTCTTCGGGGTTTTTGAGGTAACTATGATGATTTATGATGATTTATGATGATCTCACCTGTGGTTCTGGGATCTCCATTAACACTGATCTCTGATCACATTTCTTCAGGGTTTTTGAGGTAACTATGATGATTTGGTTTTTGAGGTAACTATGATGATTTATGATGATCTCACCTGTGGTTCTGGCATCTCCATTAACACTGATCTCTGATATAATTTCTTCGGGGTTTTTGGGGTAACTGTGATGATTTATGATGATTTATGGTGATCTCACCTGTGATTCTGGCCTGTGGTTCTGGGATCTCCATTAACACTGATCTCTGATCACATTTCTTCAGGGTTTTTGAGGTAACTATGATGATTTATGATGATTTATGATGATCTCACCTGTGGTTCTGGGATCTCCATTAACACTGATCTCTGATCACATTTCTTCAGGGTTTTTGAGGTAACTATGATGATCTCACCTGTGGTTCTGGGATCTCCATTAACACTGATCTCTGATCACATTTCTTCAGGGTTTTTGAGGTAACTATGATGATTTATGATGATCTCACCTGTGGTTCTGGGATCTCCATTAACACTGATCTCTGATATAATTTCTTCAGGGTTTTTGAGGTAACTATGATGATCTCACCTGTGATTCTGGCATCTCCATTAACACTGATCTCTGATCACATTTCTTCAGGGTTTTTGAGGTAACTATGATGATTTATGATGATCTCACCTGTGGTTCTGGGATCTCCATTAACACTGATCTCTGATATAATTTCTTCGGGGTTTTTGAGGTAACTATGATGATTTATGATGATTTATGGTGATCTCACCTGTGATTCTGGCCTGTGGTTCTGGGATCTCCATTAACACTGATCTCTGATCACATTTCTTCAGGGTTTTTGAGGTAACTGATGATTTATGATGATTTATGGTGATCTCACCTGTGGTTCTGGGATCGCCATTAACACTGATCTCTGATCACATTTCTTCAGGGTTTTTGAGGTAACTATGATGATTTATGATGATCTCACCTGTGATTCTGGCCTGTGGTTCTGGCATCTCCATTAACACTGATCTCTGATCACATTTCTTCAGGGTTTTTGAGGTAACTATGATGATCTCACCTGTGGTTCTGGGATCTCCATTAACATTGATCTCTGATCACATTTGTTCAGGGTTTTTGAGGTAACTATGATGATTTATGATGATTTATGGTGATCTCACCTGTGATTCTGGGATCTCCATTAACACTGATCACATTTCTTCATGGTTTTTGAGGTAACTATGATGATCTCACCTGTGATTCTGGCATCTCCATTAACACTGATCTCTGATCACATTTCTTCAGGGTTTTTGAGGTAACTGTGATGATTTATGATGATTTATGGTGATCTCACCTGTGATTCTGGCCTGTGGTTCTGTGATCTCCATTAACACTGATCTCTGATCAGAATCATCTGCCATCTTTAACTCTTTCTTCTCCCGCGGGAATCAAGCGTTAATGCCTCAGATTTTCAATGTAAAACTCAAATAACCTTCAGTAGCGCGGATTAAAATACTGGTGAATACTAACGAAGCTAAAATAATAAAGGAACAATAATGAAATGAACCAATAAACACTGATGAAGCGCTGAGGAAAGTTTCTGATTGGCACCGAGAGCGCGCGCTTTGCACTCATTCATTCCGCCTGATCCCGCCCACAGCTTTTACCGCGTGGGAGGGGCTTCCATTCGTGCGCTCTGATTGGTTCACTGCTGGGAGGAGTCATTCTGATTGGTTGGACGTCTGGATCGACTAAACTGTGAGTTTAAGGCTTTTGTTGGAGTTTAATTTCATTTAAACTCTACCTCCTTTTAAAGTCTGTGTGCTAAAAAATTATTTTATGTAATGTTGATCAATATTTGTGTTTTAATCTGATGTGCAAGATATAAAAAGTCTTATTAACATCCAGATCTCATACATCAAAAATACTTCATAACATGACAAATCAGTGCATCATTGCTCTATATTCACATCTTATATAAGGAATCAAACCATAACAGATATTAATACCAATTTAATGAGTGCAATAATTACGTTTTGTCATGCAAAAAAATATTATAGTAATTTATAATAAATACTAGTGTTTTTGAACCGTAGTCTAGTAAAGTATTATACTTATATATATATATATATATACACAGTGCCCTCCATAAGTATTGGAACAGTAAAGCCACAATTGCTCTGTTGGCTGTGGAGTCAAGACATTTACAAATATGATTAAAAGATGAATATGAGACAAAACTACAGAATGTCATGTTTTATTATTAGCCGTTACAACACATACATGTTTTACCAAATAAAAAGAACAGCACTTTTAGAGTTCATCCCTCTATCTGATGTGAGCATAAGTATTGGAGCAGTTGCCTCACAGGTCTTTCTAAGTGATCAGCTGTGTCCTGTTGCATTAATTCTTCAGATATTAAAAGCAGGGAATGTGTCGTATCAGTTATATCCATTACTTCTGTATTCTGAATCCTGCATTCGATGATGATACACACAAACCAGGATGAAGATGAGGGAGCTGACTTTGAGAGAAAAGCAAGCAATTTGGATGCTAAAAGAACAGAGGAAGTCAGTCAGAGCTCTAGAAAAAACAAAGGGCATGGAGAAATCAAGAGTTTGGAAACCACCAGCGACACCAGCAACCAACGACCTGATCGGCTGAGAAAACAACAGTAGCTGATGACAGACAAATCATAAAAGCTGTGAAAATGAATCCTAAAAGACGTGTCTGTAAAATCAGCAACAACTTCCAGAAAGCTGGGGTGATGCTCTGACAATCTACTGTCCTCAGGAGACTTTGACACAGAATTACAGATGCTACACAGCAAGATGCAAACCTCTGACCAGCACCAAACATAGAAAGACAAGATTAGAGTTTGCAGAAAAGCACAAAGGTGAGCTAGAAGAGTTTTGGAACTGTGTTTATGGACCGATGAGACAAAGATGAACCTTTATCTAAGTGATGGGAAAACTAATGTGGAGAAAACAAGGGAACTGCAATGATCCCAAGCATACAGCCTCATCTGTAAAGCATGGTGGAGGTGGTGTCATGGCATGGGCATGCATGGCTGTCTCTGGAACAGGCCCTCTCAACTTTACTGATGACTTAATGTATGATGACAGTAGCAGAATGAATTTGGAAGGGTACAAAACCATCTTGCCTACCAATATTCAAGAAAATGCCACCAGATTTATTGGGAAGTGCTTCATATTGCATCAGGACAATGACCCAAAACACCCTGCAGTTCAGTCAAGGAGTTTATAAGAGCAAAGAAATGGAAAGTCTTAGTTTGCCCAAGTCAATCTCCAGATTTAAATCTGATTGAACATGAATTTCAGCAGCTGAAGAGGAGAGTAAAGGCAGAAACTCCCCAAAACAAGCAACAATTGGGATTGGCTGCATTAAAGGCTGGGAAAAGTATTTCAAAGGATGAGAGCAAGAGTCTGGTGATGTCTATGGGTCACAGACTCACTGCTGTGATTGTGTGCAAGGGATCTGCAACTAAATAATAGCTTTTAATCTTTTATATCTGCCTTATGTTCAACTGTCCCAATACTTATGCTCACATCAGATAGAGGGATGAACTCTAAAAGTGCTGTTCTTTTTATTTGGTAAAACATCTATGTGTTGAAACGGCTAATAATAAAATGTGACATTCTGTAGTTTTGTCTCATATTCATCTTTTAATCATATTTGTAAATGTCTTGACTCCACAGCCAACAGAGCAATTTAGTCTTTACTGTTCCAATACTTATGGAGGGCACTGTATATATACAACACTTTATTATTGAATCCTGCAGCATACTGTATAGTGAACTGATAAACTGTAATAAATACTGTAGTATACTTTAGTTTTTACTACAGTAAACTGTAGTGCATTGTAGTATAATATACCCTATAGTTGTGGAAATCTTAGTACAGTATTGGGTAAAGTAATTTGTTTATATTACTATAGTTGATATATTACCAAAGCAACTATAGAATTACCACAAAAGTACTGTAATGTCCATCTTTAAAGCTCACAGACTTCACCATGATTTCCATAAACTTTGCATCCTCTCTGGACATTTCTTCTTTGTCATCTGACATCTTTTCATTGAAATCCTGCTGGTATTGCTTTTCCAATAGCAATTCCAGGATTTCAACAGAGATCCTATTTACTCTAGCAGTATATTGTTCACTTTGATAACTGTCTAGAGAACCATTTATGACCCACCCCAGTAGGGTACGAATGGCATAGGGGCCATCTCCCTGAATATTCACTGCTTCCCATGGTTCAAGTAGTTTGGAGGCATTGGTACCAATCAATAACTCCACTTCGGCTTGAATGTGTGGAATGCGAATACCATCAAGATATGGCCACTTAGCTAGGTCCTCATATTTGACCATGTTAGCTAAGCTTACAGGCATTTGCTTCTGCGTGAAGACTTCTGGTAATCCATAAAAATCTTTACCAGCAAGATTTGAAATTTCCAAATTGTTTACCACATAGCTTGAGACTGTCGTTTTGGGACTCATTGTTAGTAAACAGAGCTTTGTTTTTCGTCCATTCAGGTTAAGCTTTCTCATCAAACCTTCTGAACAGAAAGTAGAGGTACTACCTGTATCTAAAAATGCATAAGTCTGAATAATCTTGTTACCTACTGCAGACTTCACTTGGACTGGAAGGATAGGTAAGATACCACTGCTACTCCCGGCCCCTATGTGATCACATGTTTGTGCAGATACAAGTGTGTTGTTGATTGCTGGTTCTACATTCGGTTGATTGTTTGTGTTGACAGCTTTGTCAACTTTGAACTCCTGAAAATAAATGTGAAGAACACTTGGATGATTCTGGTGGCATGTTTTACAAGTCAAGCGTCTTTTACACTCTTTACTCCTATGTCCAACATGTAGGCAACCAAAACAGACAGCCTTCTCTTTTAGAAAGTTGACCTTTTCTCTGTGTTTCTTATTTTCAAACTCTGTACATTGCTCTAAAGAATGACCTTGAGAACAAACACAATTGGTGGAGTTACTTTTAGACTGACTGATTTGATGTTTAGCATTTGCTTTTTTGATTTCACCCACGATGGGTTTGTCAATGTTGGTAACATTGGTAGCAAAACTATCCCCTTTTAGCTTTGGTTTTAACTGGGACTGGGATTTCCATTTGTAGACATCCTTTGATTTAGCAGTTATTCTCATCTCTGCATTCTGAATCGACCCAAATATTGGATCTGAAATTATTTTTACTTGGTGCTCAACGAATGTGACAACGTCACTGAACCTAGCTCTTCGTTTCTGTCTTTCCATGAGATCACATGCAGCTGTTCTCCATTTTTCTCTGAATTTAAATGGAAGCTTTAGAATTATTGCTTTCATATTTGTTGGCATGTCTAGTTCCTGCATGTACTCTAAATCTGCCATTGCATTACAGCACCCACGTAAAAAGAGTGCATAATCCTGAAGAGCGGTGATATCTTCATACTTGATCATGGGCCATCCAAGCACCTTCTCCATATATGCAGCAGAGACAAGATAATCTTCTCCAAACTGTTGTTTAAGCATAGCTTTAGCCGTAACATAACCTCTTTCAGGAGTCATATTCATACAACTTCGGACAATTTCTCTTGGGCGCCCTCTGGTGTATCTTTCAAGAAAATACAAGCAGTCTCCCTTGTTATTTGTTTTTTCCTCCACACAATGTTTAAAAGCTTTTGTGAACAAACTGAACTGCAAAGGATCCCCTTCAAATACTGGAATCAAACGTGGTGGCAAATGATGCGATTTTTGATGTTGTATCAGCAACTCCGCTATTTCCTGTTGCTTTTGAAGCACATTCTGTGTGGAATCGAAACGTCCATCTGACGAAGCAGATACTCTGGATCTTGAAGATACATTGCGCTGTGAATGATGAGATGCTCTAGGTTGTGAAGTAACACTTTTTCTGCTTTGCAAAGCAGTCCTTGGCTGTTTATTAACATCTGGATGTAGAGATGCAGTTATCGTTTTTGACTGTTTGTTAACATAGGACTCCATCCCATTTGTTACAATGCTGTCCGCTCCTTGTTGCTCAAAATTCTTGAGAACAGATAGCTTTGCATTGGAGGCTGCAATTTTAGCATCAATGTCCAATTGCTCCTTCTGTTTCTGTAACATTTCCAATTGTTGCTCGATATTATGTTTTTCTTTTAAAGATTCTGATTGAGCGACCAGAGCTGCCTTTTCTGCTTCAATCTGTACACGTGCAAATGGCACAGATGAACTAGATTTACTGGAGCGTGAACTATGGCGGCTACTTTTGTGGTTTGAAGTGCGACTGCTGACCCTTGTTTCGATATTTGAAATACTATCATTGGGTTCAATTTCGCTGGCAGCACAATCTAATTCCTCCTGTAATTTCTCCAACCAGTTATTTACCACAGAGATGAAATCCTCAACCCATAACATTTTTGCTTTGAACCACGTTTCATGCCTGTCTCTCTCTTCATCAGGCATTAAAACAATAAGGGACTCATGTGATTCTGTTGCTTCTTTGCATAGGATTTTAAACTCTTCGAACACACCCTTGACCTCATTGTTACTTTCTCTATTACTCATATATTCTTGAAGTTTCCTTTTCAGTCGGGATGCTTTATCAAATTTTAACTTTCTTTGTTTCTGTAAAATATCGAGCTTTGCCATTAACCCTTTTGCAGTAAGTTTAACCTCTCGTTTTTGAACAGTCTGTTCAACCTTTTCATCCTCTGATTTCTGAGCTTGTAGCTCCTCTTTATCAACTTCAGAGCCATGAAACTCACTTTGATCTGCCATTTTTAAACCTTTAAATAGGTCCCTATCGACTGTCCTAAAATACTCACTGCATATTTTACATCAAACATCACATGAAGCATTGTTAACATGGGCAAACAAGAACTTTAAAAAACAAAACAACTCTTATTGACACAAGTAACCCCTTTTGTTCTTTTTTTTTACCAATGCGCATTGGATTTGAACTTGTTTTGTGTGCACACTGTTTATATGGCCATTTAACTCCAGTTCGATGAAAGCGCTTTCATACCTCAGTTCCCGATGTGCTGCAGGCTGAAGACATTGGCGTTCAGAAGCGCTGTTTCCTCTGTTCACACACATGCGGGTTCGTAGTTCTCTGAAGTCCGCGATCGATCAAAGCAATAATCCACAGTATATCCAACAAACGAGCAAGGCGAAGAATGAGCACATCCGACCTCAGATCAGCTGACTTTTCTTGTTGTAGTCCTTTGATCCGCTTCAGTGGTCGACACCAATAAAACTCATCCTCCGCTCCCAGGCTCCTTTGGTCAAACTTTTTGACTTAACTTATAGGGACGCAGATGGTTTGGGAGTCTGATTTTGACGCGTGCTTCTGCCTTGAATAAAAATTGTTGCACTGTCCATACCTTTGGATATGCAAATCCATTTATTGTCCGTTTGGCATTGCAAATAACAAAAATAAAAATAACTTAAACAAATTTGGTCTTCATTCAAACAAAATATTTTATATTCCAGACAAACTGCCACAAGCATAGTCTTACACATTCGACAGCCCGGCACGACACGGTCAAAAAGTTTGTTTGACCTACCATTTACGCACCTGTCATTAATCATTCCCTTACTTAAATACTCAAAAATAATACGCCCTCTAGTGCCAAACCCAAAAAAGACAACTTCACATAATGGCTCCAACAAGTACTTTACTATTGTATGGTTCAAAAACACTGTAGTATTTACTATAAATTACTATTAGCCAGACTAGTGTTTTTTCACGTGGGTTTAAAAGAAAAAAGAAAGAGTGCCATAGAGTGAAAGATGAGTGATGGTCAGGATGGTCATCACAGTGTCTTTGTACTATGGAATCTACTGAGTCTATAGAGTTTCATTACAGCACCAGAATCATCCAAATTAAACACAATAAACATCAGTGTCTTTCCTCTGGTCAAACTGCTGCGGACGCGTCACTCATGACTTGGTAGACTGGTTCATCGTGTTCAGGTTGTTAGACACACATTTCCCAGAGTTCATTGGGGTTTGGACGGAGCTGTTTGATCCTTTCGCTGCACTGCAGCCTTTGGGTTTGGGAATCCTGGTCGGTCCAGGACGCCGGAATGATTCCAGAGGCATCTGTCAGGAGCCAAAGAGAAAGACATCGGTCACTGGAGAATATGCTATTGTGTGCAGATACAGATATAGATTATATAGAGTACTCTTCTGTGTTTGTGGTCAGATTGACCCACGTTGGTTTCCATGCAGCTTGCCAAAAATCAACACTATTAAAAACACTAAAGACTCACTTAAAAATACTTTACTTTACAAATGTCTAGCTGCACAGACATTAAGCAGAAACAAATAATTTTCCTTGGATGATTCAGAAGACGAGTCTCAATTTTCAGCAAACTTTGAGTCATGTATTTTATATTTTAGTGTTTGACAAGCTACAATAAAGGTTTTCTGGTTTTTATCTCATTCTTTAGTGGATTTTTTAAAATGTTGACATTTGGCAAATTGCTTGAAAACCAATGATAGTCTATTTGACCCCAAAACCAACGCTGTAACAAAATGTGTTCAGCCTTTTCTAAAATACATCTATGCGTCAAAACTTTGCATGACATTCATGACCCTAAATAAAAAAATATACACCAAATTTCAAGAAGAAATAAACAGTTTAACTGGTATTTCAAGCTATTAAAAAATTTAATGTGGGTCAATTTGACCTGCAACACAAAAGTCTTAACAAAATGTGTACCGCCTTTCCAAAACACATTTATGTGTCGACACTTTGCATGTACATTCATGACCCTAAATGAGAAGTATTCACCTAATCTTAAGACTAAATAAGAAGTTGAAACAGTATTTCAAGCAAATGAAATGCGAGTCAAACTGAGCCCAACACAACAGGTTTACACAGATGTGTGGTGCTGAGATGACCAGAAGATGGCACTCTCAAACACACAACAGCTCTAGTTGGTGGATCTAGTATGGACACACAAGGCTTCATGCTCTTACACTAACATGCACTTAAAATTTCTATCTTGAAAAACCTAATCAAGAAGACTTCGAGAAAATGTTTTGCTTTTCACATCATCTTTTTACCTATAAAGAAAAATCCAGTTGGTTATAGCTGAGCAACTCTGACATGAGCCTGTGGAGGGAGAATGATGGACGTGTTTGAGAAGCATGTGGATGTGATGTTGTTTGTGAGTGAGAGAGAGAGAGAGAGAGAGAGAGAGAGAGACAGGAGGCTCAGTGCAGACAGACAGTGTTTCTGCAGTCATCTGTGAGCTTCTCCTGGGGTCTGAGTGACGGATCTAATTCCCGCACAATCAGCACAAACACTCTGCCAGAGAGTGACGTCAGTGCAGGAGAAAGCATGTCGCTCCCTCTGCTGCACATCTGCAAATGCATTTCTCTACAGTAAACAGTACAGTAAATGTGTTCTGAGAACATTTGGCTAACATTCACATTTAGTTATGAACACTATGTCTCTGAATTTTCCCTGAATGTTCAAAACATGTTGTTTTTAAGTGTTAAAAAATTTTTTCTTGGTTATGTTGCAACATTGAATTAAACATTCGATTAGTGCTTCAAACGATTAATCGCGATTAATCCAAAATAAAAGTATTTTTTTACATAATATATGAGTGTGTATTGTGTATACTGTATTTATTATGTATATATATGTTATGTTTATACATTTATATATGATATAATAATATAAATGTATATAGTATATACATGTAAATATTTTCTAAATATATACTGTGTGTGTGTGTGTTTATATATACATAATAAATAAACACAGTACACATGCATATATTATGTAAACAAAAACTTTTATTTTGGATGCGATTAATCACGAATAATCGTTTGACAGCACTATATTTTATTATTTAGCAAACATTATGGGAACTTTTGAATTGATTACTTTTGAATGTTTTCTAAACCATCTTAAGCCCCTTAGCAATTTTTCCCCGTCGTCCACGACGAGTTCTCTCAGCTATGACACAGGCCAATAGGATAACAGAAACGCCTTCAAACAAGCCGAAACGAAAGAGAGACAATGGTATCGGTCCTGCTAGGTGTAATTTTACAATGGAGGAAATGTTCATGAAGCACTACGACAATAATACTGCTGCATTTATGATGTTTTCTTGAGAGATTCCTGCAACAGAGTGAAAAAAGGTCAGTTAAAAACTATTTTAACTCCGTTCTCTTTGCAGTCCTCTTCATGCAATCCAGATTTGTGTCCACTGTCAGGTTTTCTTTCTTTTTGGGCTTTTTTGATGACAAGACAGAGCAAAACATGCTGTTTGCTAGCCATTGTTTGCTTACGCTCATGTCATGCCCTGTCTAGTCTCGCGCAATCGATGACAGCACGCACGTCGTTAAAGACGCAAGTGAAGAATGTTCGGGTAGAAACGTGTAGTCTGACATGTTTCTTTTTCACGACAAGATTTCAGGAGTTAAAATCGTGTAATCTGGCACAGTGACTGTTGTAACCAACAAAAAATCGTGTAGTCGTAGATTAGATGACGTCCGACTAAAATGTTTCAGAAAACTCTTCCATAACTGATGTATAAATAATGTTTTTGTGCTAACGCTTTAAGAACGTTATTAAAGACCAGATCACTTTGAATAAACATTCTATTAATGTTACTGGAAGATCGTTTGTTCATAACTTTAAAGGTCCTTGCACACTGAGTCTGACATTTTCGTGCACGTTTTTTCGTATTCGTCATAATAAAAATTCATCAAGCACAGAAACCTGGAGTCCGATGTGTATTAATTATTCCATTTCCAAAAATATTCGCAAAACAATACAAAATGGAGTCTTCAAGCTGTTTGCATGATTTTGTTGTCCTCCCTTCTTAAAAAGAGAAAAATAAAGAGGAAATATTGGCTCCATCCAATCCTGAGATCGCGTAGAGAGGAAAGAGAGTTCCACCTCTTTATTAAGGAGCAGCGGGAGTATCACAAGTGATTCAAAGTTTACTTCAGGATGTCAGTGGCTCTGTTTGATGCTTTCCTAGCGATACAAGAGCCACATATTAAAAAGAAGACCACCAATTTCTGTGAACTCAGTGTGCAAGGTTCTTTACAGTGCTTTGTGCTAGACGATGTGGATGAACTCTGGATTTTGGCGTTCGCTTTTACGGTTGCTCTGAAATCAAATCACCTCTCAAAATGCTTGCTATGGATGCAAATTTTTTTTATGACGGACAAAAGTGTCAGAAGCAGTGTGTAAATGTGATTGACACAACATGAGATTGTATTTATTTTTTAACATGCAGAAATTTCGGACCCTTAAGAGCACCTTGCCAGAACGTTCCAAGAACATCCCGTTTGCTGGGTTGGTTCTATTCTAAGATCCAGTCTGCCAGAATCAGTGCAGTGACTTCTGCAGTGGATTAGGAGATGTTTTGCAGAGAACTTTCTAAAAGGGCTCTCCAAAACCAAACCAACTTCCTGCAGGTTTACGTCACACATGAAAAATGTTCAAATGTGGGTCACGCTGTGCTCTCGGCTCGGGTAACACAGCAGAAACCCGTGCGGCTCGAGTCAGAGGGCACATAGATGCACATAATGACTGCTAATTAAAAGTGTGGTATGAGCGGGAGCTTCCTGAGACGAGCGGCGCTGCAGCTGCTGTCACCATGGAAAATAAACACGGCTTTTGTTTGCGCTTTGGAGGCCTGCTGAGAAAACTGCCTCCAAACAATCGAGTTCTGCTGAAGGAACTCGCAGGAACATTTTTATTGTTTAACGCTTGCCTTCACACATGCTGCTACGTGAGTTTCATAATCATTAACAAAAGCCTAAGCTGGTTTATTGGTCTTAGCATGCTTAGGTTTGGTGGTTTCTGAAGGCTTTTGCACACTTTTCAGGTGAAACCTAAACCAGCTTTAAGGCCAGTACACCACCCTGCGCTGGTTTAACTTTTTTCACAGGGTAATCGTGTGTGTCTGGTTAGGTCTGTGTATAAATATACTATCAGCCATCATCAAATCACATGAAAAGCACCTCTAAATGATTCCTTCAGTCCCATCAGTCACCACATGTCATTTGTGTTTCTTGGTAACGAGGTTCACATCATCTCTAGTGCACATACTGCATCGATTCAAGCTAAATGAGTGCGTGTGTGTTTGAGTGTGATTCACTAACTGGGCTGATGAGACATCGTCTCGCTTCATAATCACAGCTGTTGCCGAACCCTCCATGAACAGCAGTTTGTTTAGCCAGACAACCAGAGGATACACACTCCAGACGGCACAAATTCCAGCCTGAATCAATTTAACGCTTGATATAGTCCATGTACACGAGTGCTCACTCACTCCTGTGCTGCGTTTCCACATGTGTGTGTGAGCCAATTCATTAAAAAGAATGCATCTATAGCATGCTGTAATGATACTGTGTGTGTCTGATAATATGCTACTGCCAAAAAACTTGTCATCTTTTTTCACCACTGCAAGCAAATTCATGAAGTTATTGCTTTAACTTTCTACGCACTGCAGAGCTTTAATGGTGTTTTTCTTTGGAGTCAAATCTCATGCAACAGCGAACGGCCATGCATTTTCCATGAAATCATTAGAGAAGACTGTAGATTGTCTCAGTGAGAGCGGATGATTGTGGTGTTTTGGACCGGGCCAGTTACTATGACATCAGACAATGAACTGAACTCATGCAGACATGTTCTCAACCTCTTCTTACTTGATGTGAAGTTTCCTCACAATTCTGCTCATTATATGAGCTGACTTGGTTAATTTACCCCAGAAACATAACACTATGTCTTATTAGTGATTAAATGTTTTCCGTTAAAATGTTTTTCTACAAATGGAATCATGCAATCATAAACATCTCTCTGCTCCAATGTGCATGTGCATCTCATCAGAACTACGGTATCTAAAATAATAATAAATAAGGCTATTGTTAACATTCTCATTTTAATTATTAACAGAAAAAAGCAGAAACCCAACATAAAATGTGAGTGGAAAATGGAAAATAAACCAAAAATACAATTGTACATCAATCAGTGAACTTTAATGGTACAAGATCATTTTTTTATCTATCAAAAACAGTAAGTGCACTTAACCTCAAAGTGAAGTGAAAAAGCACAAATGCTTGTGTTCTCGTTATGTGTCGTTTTCTCTGCTTTCTTTTTACATATCATGCACATAAACATCTCATTATTAATCAAACAGAAACAAACAAACAGCAGACACTACAGTTGCACTGGTTAGCCACTACTGCAGTCAGATCTGAGGGTCTGGAGTGGATCACGGTGCCAGGGGTCGACGGCTGAGGAGATCAGGGGAGGATCACTAATCAAACACTAGTCAGTCTGTGTCAGTCACAGATATTACTTACTGTAATTTGTGAGGGTCGTGAAATCGGACTTGATGTGGGCTTTATCACGATGCTGCTTGTTATTTTGTTGTTGCCTTTGGCTGGAGTGCCGTTTGTTAGCTCTGAAATCCTTTGCTCCGGCCCGAGGGAGTAATAGGGGATGGATTTGGCTGTGGTGTTTACGGCTTGAATGTAGGGGCTCCCTAAGTGAATATGGATTTTGTTGTCGTCAGTGGTAATGACATTTGGACCTGAGCTGTTGGACCTCTGCAGTTGCCAGCTGTTCTGCCTTTCCGGGCTCACACGGAAAACCGTATGACCTCCCACAAGCTCTGCCGGCTCCAACCGGTCAGGGCTTCCGGTGGTAACGGACACGATCTGAATGGGAGACATGGCTCTGTCCGGGGTCACCAATCCACAGGACTCAGAAGCTAGAGTTTGCGAATAGGCTGCCATGGTGAGCGGCGACATGGAGCGATCGGGCGTGCCTGGGCTGCATGGACTCTCCGGAGGAGGAGAACCCTTGGGTTTGTTGAAAGGTGAGATTGGTGAGCTCTGGAGGATCATGATACGCTGTTTTGGAGGGGCACCGCTTGTCGGGATGACCGCCGTGCTTGTATAGGACTGGGCATTCTCTGTGGTGGGACTCGTAATCTCAAGAGTTGCCGTGTTATGCCCATGGTCAGGGGTCACTTTGATATGAAGCGGTTGTCCAGGACTGTGTGCAAGTAACACGTCTCCCTGTTGAACGTGATTACCGCTCTGTCTCAGTGACATCTTGCCATTTATTGGATGTTGACTTTCTCGAGTCTTAAGAAAAGGGCCTCTGACTCTTCTCATGTTGTTGTTGAGATTGTTGACATTGTTCATGAGTGACGGACTGCATTTTGTAAGGTTGATCTCATTGTATTTAACCTCATCCTCCGGATCGCTCTCCACGTATAGCTTGCCGTTGACCAGGGCGCGTTCCAGTGGTGCAAGGTTCTTGTAATTTGGGGACAGGCTGTCTGTTGGGTCCGTCTGCACCTCCTTTGTGGAGACTTGGAGATCTGAGAAACGTCTTCCATTCATGCCCGGCCTTAGACTCTTACTGAAGCGGCGGTATCTCTCGAGTTCTCGTGTAAGGCTCTCCATCTCTCTGGCCAGCTCTTTGTTCCTGACCTCTTGCTGGGTGAGTTTTCTCTCTAGGGTTGTGTGGTCTGTTTTCAAGCGGCAGATGGATTCCTCTGTGCCCATGTACTCGTGGATCTTCTCTTTGAGGGCTTCGACCTCTCTAGTGAGATGGCTGGATTTGGCCTCTTCCTCTTTCAGACGCTTGTACAGGATATGCTCTTGGTTGGATTCCTCTTTCTCAGCCAACTGGTACTTGGACAGTTCCTTCCTGGAGATCTCCAGCTCCTCCATCAGGGATTTTGCTCGTTCCTGTTCATTGTAATATCTCTTTTCCAGGGTTTCAAACTCATCTTCAGTCTTCAAAAGATCACCCTCAACCGCCTTCATCTCCTTTAACTTCCTTCTGAGGCGTTCCACTTCTTGGGTCAAATCTTTCACTTTGTTGTCTTCTTGTTGGTAGCGGTAAGGAACTGGGCTCTTTGTGTGCTCCTCTTTGGCTTTATTCCTCAATAATTCTCGTTCCACTGCTTCCAGTGACTGAAGCCGCTTTTTCATCATGCTGACCTTGGACTGAAGGTCACCGTTTTTCTCTTCCTCCGCTTTCAGCTTAGCTTTGAGCTCATCTCTCTCCCTAGTGGCAATGCACATCTTCTCCTCCACTTCGGCCTTTGACCGCAGAGCTCTCTTGCTCTCTTCGATCAGTTTTTCAGTGACAGTGTTGACTTTGTCTTGTTCTGCCTGCAGTTTGCCAGTGCTGTTTTGCACTTTGTCCTCCATCAGCTTTAATTTTTCGGCCATGGCTTTTCTGTCATCCACTAGCATGACAGTCAGTGTTTTTAGTTTTGTCAGATCCTCTTTCAGCGCCAGTTCCGTCTTCTCCAAATGAACCTCGGTAGCTTCAAGCTCTTTGATTCGGACTCTCAGCACATCTAGTTCATTGGACATGTGTTTATTCATGGTCCGCTCTTTCTCTAGGTTGCTTTTCAGTGAAATGCACTCCTGCTTACTCTTCCCAAAGGCGTCTTCTAGCTTTTCAAGTTCCATGATTCTGTGATTCAGCTTGTCCACCTCTGCTTTTAAGCTACAGCTCTGGCTCGACTCCTTCTCCAGCTTTCTGTTGAGGTCCCTGCACATGTCCTCCATCTTGATCAGCTCCTCATCCTTCCCCTCCATTTCGAGCACTCGTTTCCTTAACTCCTCCACCTCTGACATTAAGCTGGAGTTGCCGCACTCCCCTCGGCTGATTTTATCCCGCAGCTCCTGCAGTTCTTCCTCCGCTCTGTGCAGGGTCTTGTTGGTTTCTTCCAGCTCATCTAACTGCCGGCTGAGTGAGGAGAGCTTCTGCCGCAGCTGTCTGTTCTGGGCATCTTCATTGGTCAGTTTGGCAGTCATGGCTTCCTGCTCTTGGTGGAAATGGCAGGCCTGATTGCGTAACTCCTCCTCCAAGCGAAGGACTTTGTTCTCCTCTTCTTGCAACTGGGATTGTGCGGAGCTCAGCTCCTCTTGGGCCTGAGTGGCAGTGTTCTGGAGTTCCTGTACCTTCGTTGTTTGTTGGGTCAGCTGCTCAGTAAGCCGCTGCTGTTCATCGACCACTAGTAGGGCAAAGGACTTTAGCTTGGTCAGCTCGTCCTTCAGACTTGTGACTTTCTTATTGTTCTCTTCCTCCTTTCTCTCCTGATATGTCTTTTCCTGATCAATGAGCAGTTTCAGTCTGGGAAGAGAGAAGAACATATGGAAAGACTGTTAATTTGAGACCTGGGAATTTTCAAAAAATGACATTGGTTGTAATTTTTTTTTGCACCGACCTCAATTTTGCAAAGACTTTAGAAACATTTGGGTTTAAAGTGAAAGTTAACTGAACTGATATTCAACTGGGAACCTTCATGTCTATGTTTGTCCATGCCATATGAGGATATATGGAGGAAATTTAAAACCTGTTGACTAAAAGTGGGGCAGTGTGTGTTCCAGAGGTACAAATTCGGGCAGAAAGTGGGGTCATGGTGGCTGGCGCGAGTTTTCCTGCTCCCAAATGCCGCCAGCGGTGGAGGGTGTTTTGACTACTGAACACAGCTGCCAACCTGCACTACAGAAGGCACATTAGAGTGGAAATGGAAAAAGTCTCTTAATAAGGGGGTTCCTCTGTCTCTTCCCCCACACCCATGAACACCACCACCTTCGCTCAGTGGTTTTATATTTTAAGGAATTCCCCCTCCTCCAAAGGCCATTACTGGCTATGTAAACAAAACCTCTTTCAGAGGCTCCTAACCAGTAGTGGACAAGGATGATGTCAGCACTACGAGGTGTATGAAACCACCTCATCCAGAAGTGTGTCTACATGCTTCCATGTGTGTGTCACTCGTACGTGGCTTTAGCCATTCAAAGGTAATGGAAAATATGGTTAAGAAAAAAATATAAAACAATTCAGAAGATGAAAATAACAGAACAGAGATAAAATATAAATGAAAGTCGGATTCTAAAAATACAGTATTATAATCACAGTGCAGTGTCCTACTGAACATGAACCAAAGCACCAGTGTATTTGATGAGATTACAGCACTGGCTTACAGACTGAACATTCATAAAGCGTTCAGCCGGCCATCCTCACTACAGATGCTGGAATTATCTATGGTGTTCCTCTTGCATTGTGACTTCATTAAACTTTTGTGGTTCACCATTAACAGAGGAAAATGAAAACCAATATTTGAAGTGTGTAAAACTGAAACTCTATTGTGCTAATTGCTCACAAATGCTGTCTTATCTGCCATCACAAGGCCAAAATCATACACCCAAACTCTTGTTTTTTATTTAGCGATCTGAACAACCTCATAAGCTCCAACCTGATGCTACAATTCTTTGTAATTCAATGGAATGGTAGGTTTATGCAATCACTGCATCACATATTAACCGTCCAAAACAGTATGCAAGATCACAGCCAGCACATTCTAAAATATAGTGCACTGAAACCAGTATGCCAAACGTGCCTGGATACTATACTATTTCCAGTGGATTTCAAATTATGCATGTGTGCTACTTATGAAATAATGAATTTAGCTAGATGCGGACACAAAGAGTTCAAAACAATGGTATCAATCAAGATGAAATGTTATGGCATGGTAGTAAGTCCTAATGCTGCCGTGCTGTACTTTCCCACCAGTGAAGTACATACTTTTCCTATAGTAGAAATATGTTAAATGAGACACAACCTATGATTCCCAGCAGCGTCCCCCCCCCCCCCCCCCCGGGTGGAAATGACACGTCTTCTGTCACCATGTAAACACACATTTGCTCTGGGACTCTCATTTATACAATCCTCTAACCACAGATTCTGGATTAAACAGTGTACAGACAACTATGTGATTGATGTGAAGACATGACGCTGATGAGAAACAACGAAAGCAAAAGGGATCCTGAGCTCATCAGAATGCATGACGGCCTAAAAGCAGCTCAGGAAATCAGGAGGCGTCCATTAAACGCTCCTTCCCTTCCCTGTTTTAACCTTGGACCGCCCGATCGACTTGGACTCGCTCCCAAGAGCCCAGATTTTTTTATAGAGAAAAGTGAGGAAAAATCTATGCCATGGAAAAAAGTCTTGGAAAAGCCTGCGAGAAGGATTTAAACGTCATGAATAAGGGTGTGTGAAATCTCATGATGATCTGAGAGAACGTGCAAAAAACTCGACTACATTTCGGTTTTGAACATTATGAACGTTTTGTGTGTCATGACATTTGTGCACTTCTGTGATACATGTGAAAATGCATAAAAACGGATGCCACTGAGCTCTCACCGAACAGAATTTTTGCCTTCAAATGCTGACCATTAAACAGCTTTTATTAATCATCTTTAAAGCATTATGGGATAAAAGACTCGTCTAACATTCAGAGGTGTTTGTGTCCAGCAGAGGGCAGCAGATCAGAGACGGATCAGCTCGTGCGGGGTTTATTACGACTCATAATGCTCAAAAACAGCAAACTAAACATGCATTAAAAGACTAAGCAGTTTACAAAAACACTTAAAAAGTGTCCACAACTGGAACGTGTCCGTCAGTGTCAAATTAAACAGGACAGATTCCTGTCATCTAAACATCAATCTGTTTAGTGAGATGAAGTTCAGAAATGACTTTTCTAGAAACAGCAGATACTTGCACTGGAGAGCAACTGTACTGGAGATAATAACTGTAGGAAAGCCAAGTTAATAACAGGACTGACATTAATGGCAGTACGAAACTGGAAGACATTCATCTAACAATTATAACCTCGACCTTTTACAAAATCTGCTCATTTTTTATACATTTACTATTAACTGGCATGAAATTAAGACCAAACGTTAAGACCAAACATCTGCAGGAACACGCAGTGATTCTGCCAACATGTGAACTCTATTATTACTTTATAAAGACATGAAAAAGCATTGAACGATCATCATCATCCCAGCAGAACACTCACTCAGAGCTGCTTGTTTCTGCTGAGTTTAAACAACATCAGATTTGATGCAATGCAAGTTTTACCACTAGAACTCAATCCACCAGCTCATTTAAAGGTAAATCATCTAGTTTGATTTTAAAGACCATCCACAAGCAGTCAGAGTTTCTGCATGTGTGCGTGTGTGTGTGTGTGTGTGTCGTACCTGGTCAGTGTTGTTGAGCCGCTGCTGCTGGTGTTCAGTGTGTCAGTGATCTGAACATTCCAGCTCTGAAACTCAACAATGAGACGGACTGAAGACGCCTATGAGAGCATGACATCATCAGCACGCCCTTATATGGAGCCTCTCACAGCCATGAGCTCATGCGTGTGTGTGTGTGTGTATATGTGTGTGTGTTACAGCACAGAGTGTGTGATTGATGTGTTAAATATCTGTAGTCTGTATGTCAGTGCTCTGGAAGGCAGTGCATGTGTGTGAGATGAGAAACTTTCTTTGGATTACAACATTTCCTTCTGGTTTTCCTCACTTTAAGTCATTAATTCACCCAAAGGGACAAAAATGTACTAACATTTCTAAATCACAGAGAAACATCCGTGCATGTGTGTGTGTGCACGTGCGAGAGACAGATCAAATGTAACCAAACTGTTCAGTTAATTAGTTGTTACATCATTTTTGTTTCATAATTATTTGCTATCTTGCTAACACTTTAAAGTAAGGTTTTATTAGTTAAGTAGTTAACGCGATCAATGAAAAATACTTCTGCAGTTAACATTAATTTCAACAGTTACTATTGCATTTTTAAGATCACATAATTTTTAAAAACATTATCAAAGATTTATAATGTAAAAATACATTGTTAGCTCATGTTAAGGTACTAATGTTAACAAATGAGACCTTAAAGTGTTACTTTTAGTAGACAGATAAAACAATAGATAGAACTGCATATATTCTATATCGTTCTATCCTTCTATATTGTTTAAATCCTATTTCAGCTGTTCACTTGATCTAAAGTGTTTTCTACATCGTTTTATTGGTTTGGAAATACAGACAGTATTTGAAAGAAATAAAAGAGTGTCATATTTGAGTTTCTTTAAATCATCAATTAATTCATGAACTTTAAACCTTCTATCTGCCACAACTCAACTGAATCTTTCCCAATCTGAATCCAGACATCAGGTGAATCTCAGAAGAGCATGGGTGGCTTGTATTTCACAGGAAGTGACCTCACAAATCATGTTTCCGCTGTAATACTGTAACGAGGGGTCTGAGGCAGAGGGATCCATTTGCAGCTTTATTGATAAGACAGGGTCAAACAGGCAGAGATCAGTCCACAGCGACAGGGGTATCAGAGATAAATCAGAATCCATAAACGATATCCAGGCTAGAGTCGAGGCAGGCGGCAGACAGGGGAAGTAAACAACAGCCCAGAGATCTGGGGCCTGTTCCATAAAACAAGTTTACCAAATAAGCCAGGCTTATTTCAGTAATTCTGACTTATTTTCACTTGATTTGGTTTCTGAAAGCAAAATTACCATAGCTCAAACTCAGTCACTGTGGCAACTAATGCTGGCAAACTAACCTGGTCCAGAGCAGGCTAACTGTCCGGCTCAGCTGAGCTCCTCTAACTCTGACCAATAGGAACGCATCCATATTACCACTGACTCTCTCACATACAGTCAGTTTCATTTATTATCGGTCCAAAAATAAAAGTATACAGAAAATACACCTTAAATAATCAAATAAATAAAACATAGGCTACAACCAACTGTATTTAATGTATTGTGCCCAAAATGTAGGCGAATGCCATTTTAACATAGTTGCTACTCGTGCATGCAGTTGATCAGAAGTTTCTAGCCATGCAGCCTTTCTCTCTGAATTTATGACAGCTGTACCTTTTATGGTTATTAGAACATTAAAACATTACAATCTAAAATGGTTCTTTAAAGCATTAAAGCATAAAAACACAATCAAAAGTTAAAAATCACTGAATAAAAAATTTAAATTTATAACAACATATTTTAGCAGAATGTATATTTTATTCAGAATTCTTGCGCTAGTATTCTATTCTGCTCCGTCTGTGTAGCGCGCATGCGCGCCGCAGCGCTCGTTCTCTCGCATAAGCCTCGCCCACTCCTGACAGCTAAATGGATATATTTGCATGGCTTTCTGACATTTACAGATGTAACAAATATACCTGTGACGTATCAGTTATGCACTGAGGAAAACACAATGTTTCAAATGCGTTAAACAGCACAAATATTCGCTGTTTGCTATGGTGGATCGATTTGATCCATGATCGACATTAAGGGCTGCTTCAGAATAAGCGTGTACGTCACATTATCCTGACTCACTGAACCTGGATAGCATTAGTCAGATTGCGTGAACTTGAATTGTCGTTTATGGAACCGCTTTAGTCCCGATTGATTTGTTAGGTTATTTCAAGTCAGGTTTTGGACTTTAATCCCCGCTTTTCTTAGCGTCTTTTATGGAACAGCCCCCTGGTCACAAAGGCAGGTAGCAGAGAATCACAGAGTCGGATAAACAGTCCAAGGTCGTAAACGGTAGATCAATAAACATAGACTAACCGCTCAGTAGTGTAGCCGGGGCAATACAAGACTTCGCGGTGTGTTGTTGGAGATTGCAGCTTATATGGGGTAACAGTGATGGGAAACACCTGCGCTGCAATCAGTCTCAGGTACAGGGCATTGTGGGAAATGCAGTTCGGTTAATATTCCGGTGATGGTGCCCTCCGGTTGTGTTCGGGGAGGGCCACAGAGGCCGAGTTTGTGACAAATACCCATGTCATATATACATTTGTGTCCTCATAAAGCATATCTTCAAGAACACACACACATACACACACACACACACACACACATACACACACAGGTATTCCTATCATTATGGGTTCATTCCATAGGTGTGATGGTTTTTTCTACTGAACAAACTGTATTTTCTCTCTCTAACCCTAAACCTACCCCTCACACTAAACTACAGGCATTTTTAGATTCTCAAAACACTTCATTCTGTGTGATTTATAAGCTTGTTTCCTCACGAGGACATTGTGGGGACTTTTGGTCCCTATAATGCAGGGAATACCAGTACACACACACACTTATCAATTTAGTTACATTTGATCTATGTCACACTCACACACATGCACTCTGTCTCACACACTCTCTTACACACTCACAAATTTGCACTCTCATGCACTCGTACACTTGTCCGCTCACATTCTCTTGCACACTCACACTCTCTCACACACACACTCAGACTTTCTCACACACTTATGCATGCACACTCTTTTACACGCTTACTCCCTCAGACTCTCCTGCACGCTTAAACACTTGCACTCTTTTACACACTCACTCTCTCACACACTTGCACACTCACACACTCGGTCTCTCCTGCAAATTTATGCATGCACACTCTCTCGCACATTTAAGCACTCACACTCTTTTACACACTCACTCTCTCACACACTCAGACTCTCTCACATACTCGGACTGTCTCACACACTCATGCACTCATACTCTCTCCCACACTCTCTCTCACACACACACACACACACACACACACACACTCACTCTATCATCTGGAAGTCATCTGAAGGCCTCGGCTCTGATTGCAGGAGTTTCAGGGCAACACAAACACATTGTCCACTGCTTGTGCAACATCCTTGTTCCTCCACACAAACAACACAGATTCCTTAATTTAGAATCACAATCAGTGTGTCTGAATGAGCGTGTGTGAGCCACATGTGTGTAAGATCAGCGAACGATGACGCAACGCTCACATCTGCTGCCAGGAGAGCTGGATTTATGCAACATCTCCAGATGAAGCTTCAGTGAAACAAACCCATCACAACACTTTCATCTCACAAACATGAAGCATTATCAAGTGACTTTCTAGCAGCTTCCTGTTTAAACTCTTTACCAACAAATGAGTAACTTACAACCACAGTAAGAACAGACGTCACCGCATAGTAATGCTTTCTGAAATTTGTCCAGTCTCTATACCGATACGTTTACTAATCACAATCAAAGCATCTGCTATATTTCCAACACTGTCACTCAAATGACTGCTGATTGAAATGTTAAACTCACAATCTTTAAACTCAACTTGACAACTAGTTACAGTACATTCATTAAAATCAACTGATTGTTTTTTCATTAATACTTTTTGAGGATTGCGTACTCTTGCTTAGAACACAACCGACTATATTCATATGATATCAGCATGAAAGGTAAATTCACCATCTGTTTTGTTAATACATGCTGTAGATCTTATTGTGAATAATTCATTCATGGTTGCTTCAGTTCAACAACAGACACTATTTCCGTTTACTTACACTGAACACTCAGATGTGTGCACTGATATATCTGCTACACAAAATAAATACAATATAGCTAGTTATAAAATCATTTATACCATTCTTATATTTCATCATATATAATGGCGCTATGATAAGGCACGTACAGACATAACAGCATGACTTTGAAAAGCCTATGAACTGCATTACAAATACATTTGGCTTGACCTGACAAACGAATCACTCCATAGAGATGAGAATGAGATATTGAGGTTTCTCTAAATGTCTGTACAACCAAAATGTGCTGTTCACCATGAAAAAAAAGACACAGCTGCGGTTAAAACAAGTAAAATACACATAAACACTGCTGGTTTTGTAATATCAATACAGAGATGTAATCAATCAAACCAAGTTTATCATTTCTGGAGCACATGAGATGGCCTGAGCCTCTGATTATAAAATCTGACTGTGTGTCTTTGATTGATATGAGTGAGTGTGTGAGTGTGTGTGTGTGTGTGTGTGTGTGTGCGCGTGTGTCTGTCTGTCTGTCTATCTCTCCTCAGTCACTTTTAAATCACATTCCTCAGTAAAACATCATGACATATTCATGAAGGAACTCACACTCGCCTCTGCTGAGAGATAATTGTTTTCAGATGCTCACACACATCAGAACGTCTGAATGTTACCGGAGATCCGCATCTTCAGCAAACAAAGACAAACAGATTTTGATGAATTTACATCCATTAGTCATTATAACTCAGAGTGAGAGGGTTTGGGTTTAGCTGCTTGTCATTCGTCTGTAAGGAAACTCATGTTCTCCTCATCAGCTGAAGGCCAGAGGAGATGATGTCATGCGTTCATTACCCATGAGTCCTGCAGAGCTCAACCTGAGAGCCAATCACAACCAGGCAGCCTGAGGTCAAAGGTCGTGTGTGTGTGTGTGTGTGTGTTTATCTGGAAATGTCCTGTGTAATGTCTTGCATCCAGTGTAAGTTTGATATTAGTGGAGTTTGTGTTTGTGATTATAATGAACTCTAATCTATTTAAAAAATGATAGAATCTTTGTCCAGATCCGATCAGACATATTATTTCACTGTGGATTCAGTTCCTCCGTTCCAGCTGTAAACAAACATTTGTGTTTGAATTAGAAACTGAACAACTCTGTACTGGAACGACAGTCAAAACAGCCAGCGGTGATTTCACACACACACACACACACACACACACACACACACACACACACTACTGCGCAGTGAGATCATCAGCTCATATGGGTTCAGTTATGATGTCATTCTTCTCAGGTAATCAGCTGCAGGCCACGAGAACCATATAAACATCTGGCAGTTTTTTTAAACACACACACACACACTCATGTTTGTTTTTGTGAATTGTGGGGACATCCCATAGGCGTAATGGTTTTTATTTAGTACAAACTGTATGTGCTATTGCCCTACACCAACCCTACACCTAAACTTAGGTGAAACTTTATGCATTTTTACTTTCTCAAAAAATCTCACTCTGTATGATTTATAAGCCTTTTGAAAAATGGGGTCATGGGGCAATGTCCTCATAAGTCACCTTCTCCTTGTAATAACTGTGTCATACCTTTGTCATTAAACAAATTTGTGTCCTCATATGTCACAAACACATGCACACACACACACACACACACACACACACAGTAAGCAGTAACTGTTCATTTGTTAATAACTAGTCTCTCATCTTCAGTCTGAAAACAGAAATCAACTGAAACTGAAGTCAAGCATAAACTTGTTAAAACTATAAGACTTTTAAAGCCTTTCAAATGTATATAAATCTATTTAATTGATTTTATTAAATAACATTATAATTTAACTTTTAAACTATTTATATTACGTATTTGATCCTCAAACATTCTTATTTGATCCTGCAAATGCAAATAATGTTTGATCTGTAAAGTTTGAATCTCTCAGTAGCAACAGTTATGTAACTTTATCTGCATATATACAGTTAACTCACATAAAGCGATATACACTACACACAACCTGAATTCCAGAAATGTTAGGACGTTTTTTTAAACTTGAATAAAATGAAAAAAAGACATTCAAATCACATGAGGCAATATTTTATTCACAATAGAACATAGATAACATAAAAAATGTTTAAACTGAGAATTTTTACACTTTTATCCACTAAATGAGCTCATTTCAAATTTGATGCCTGCTACAGGTCTCAAAATAGTTGGCACGGGGGCAACCTAGGGCTGAAAAAGCCAGAAATTTTGAAAAGATTAGGCTGGGAGAACATCTAGCAACTAATTACATTAATTGACATCAGGTCTGTAACATAAAAGGGATGTCTTAGAGAGGCAGAGTCTCTCACAAGTAAAGATGGGCAGAGGCTCTCCAATCCGTGAAAGAGTGCATAAAAAGATTGTGGAATACTTTAAAAACAATGTTCCTCAAAGTCAAATTGCAAAGGCTTTGCAAATCTCATCATCTACAGAGCATAACATCATCAAAAGATTCAGAGAAACTGGAGAAATCTCTGTGTGTAAGGGACAAGGCTGAAGACCTTTGTTGGATGCCCGTGGTCTTCGGGCCCTCAGACGACACTGCATCACTCATCGGCATGATTCTGTCATTGACATTACTAAATGGGCCCAGGAATACTTCCAGAAACCATTGTCGGTAAACACAATCCGCCATGCCATCTGCAGATGCCAACTAAAGCTCTATCATGCAAAAAGGAAGCCATATGTGAACATGGTCCAGAAGCGCCGTCGTGTCCTGTGGGCCAAGGCTCATTTAAAATGTGTGACTGTTTCAAAGTGGAAAAGTGTTCTATGGTCAGACGGGTCCAAATTTGACATTCTTGTTGGAAATCATGGACACCGTGTCCTCCGGGCTAAAGAGGAGGGAGACCTTCCAGCATGTTATCAGCGTTCAGTTCAAAAGCCAGCATCTCTGATGGTATGGGGGTGCATAAGTGCATACGGTATGGGCAGCTTGCATGTTTTGGAAGGCACTATGAATGCTTAAAGGTATATAAAGGTTTTAGAGCAACATATGCTCCCCTCCAGATGATGTGTATTTCAGCAGGACAATGCAAAACCACATACTGCAGCTATTACAACAGCATAGCTTCGTAGTAGAAGAGTCCGGGTTCTGAATTGGCCTGCCTGCAGTCCAGATCTTTCACCTACAGAGAACATTTGGTGCATCATTAAACGAAGAATACGTCAAAGATGACCACGAACTCTTCAGCAGCTGGAAACCTATATCAGGCAAGAATGGGACCAAATTCCAACACCAAAACTCCAGAAACTCGTAACCTCGATGCCCAGACGTCTTCAAACTATTTTGAAAAGAAGAGGAGATGCTACACCATGGGAAACATGCCCCCGTCCAAACTATTTTGAGACCTGTAGCAGGCATCGTATTTGAAATGAGCTCATTTTGTGCATAAAAATGTAAACTTTCTCAGTTTAAACATTTGTTATTTGATCTATGTTCTATTGTGAATAAAATATTGGCTCATGTGATTTGAAAGTCTTTTAGTTTTCATTTTATTGAAATTTAAGAAATGTTCCAACATTTCCGTAATTCGGGTTGTAGTAAATTGTTTATACAGTAAATATTGTTTATATAGTCACAAAATATAACTTCATATCATCATCCAGCTCTAATCTGATAAATGCAACTCTTCTGCTTAATGCTCTTCAGCTCAAATCCAGGAGACAGTTTCATAATAATTATACCAACAAACCAGCAGTGACATCATGTCTGCTCCATCTGACACATGAAGAACAGAAGCTTCATTGATCACAATGGGAGAAATCTGGATGAGAGATGAGTCGTTTGTTTAAATCCCTCACCGCCGGCTGGTTTTTGACCCGAGCGCAGAAGAACAAGAGGCTTTTCTGTTCTGAGGTGTTTCTGAGATTCAGTTGAGATCAGAATGGAGTCTTTCATCCTTCACAGAGCTTCTACAGATCCTCTAAACATCAGTGAACTCATCTGCTGTCTGAAACGCCTTGTATAATCCACAGACTGGAGTGTGTTTATGATGCTTTCATCTCTGAGCGCGTGTTTGAACACAGACGCATGACTCAATAGATCACGCTCACGCTCAGGCCTTCACTGAAGTGAAGTGACATTCAGCCAAGTATGGTGACCCATACTCGGAATTCGTGCTCTGCATTTAACCCATCCAACGTGCACACACACAGCAGTGAACACACACACACACACACACAGCAGTGAACACACACACACACACACACACCGTGAACATACACCCGGAGCAGTGGGCATTTATGCTGCGGCGCCCGGGGAGCAGTTGGGGGTTCGGTGTCTTGCTCAAGGGCACCTCATTCGTGGTATTGAGGGTGGAGAGTGCGCTGGACATTCACTCCCCCCACCTACAATCCCTGCCGGCCCGAGACTCGAACCCACAACCTTTGGATCACGAGTCCAACTCTCTAACCATTAGGCCACGACTTCCCCACTGCAACAGAACGAGCAACGTGTGTGGGTGGTTGCTAGGGTATTGCTTTGCGGTTGCTAGAGAACTTGTGGTGGTTCCTAGGGCGGTTAATAAGTTACCTGGGGTGGTTGCTAGGGTGTTGCTATGCGGTTGCTAAGGTACCCGGGTGGTTGCTAGGGTATTTGGAGTGGTTGCTAGGGTAAATGGGGTGGTTGCTAGGGTGTTGCTATGATGTACAGTGCCCTCCATAAGTATTGGAACAGTAAAGACAAAATAGCTCTGTTGGCTGTGGAGTCAAAACATTTGCAAATATGATTAAAAGATGAATATGAGACAAAACTACAGAATGTCACATTTTATTATTAGCCGTTTCAACACATACATGTTTTCCAAATAAAAAGAACAGCACTTTTAGAGTTCATCCCACTCATTGATGTGAGCATAAGTATTGGGACAGTTGAACATAAGGCAGATATAAAAGATTAAAAGCTATTATTTAGTTGCAGATCCCTTGCACACAATCACAGCAGTGAGTCTGTGACCCATAGACATCACCAGACTCTTGCTCTCATCCTTTGAAATACTTTTCCCAGCCTTTAATGCAGACAATTCCAATTGTTGCTTGTTTTGGGGAGTTTCTGCCTTTACTCTCCTCTTCAGCTGCTGAAATTCATGTTCAATCAGATTTAAATCTGGAGATTGACTTGGGCAAACTAAGACTTTCCATTTCTTTAGCCTTCCAAATTCATTCTGCTACTGTCATCATACATTAAGTCATCAGTAAAGTTGAGAGGGCCTGTTCCAGAGACAGCCATGCATGCCCATGCCATGACACCACCTCCACCATGCTTTACAGATGAGGCTGTATGCTTGGGATCATTGCAGTTCCCTTTTTTCTCCACATTAGTGCTTTCCCATCACTTAGATAAAGGTTCATCTTTGTCTCATCGGTCCATAAACACAGTTCCAAAACTCTTCTGGCTCACCTTTGTGCTTTTCTGCAAACTCTAATCTTGTCTTTCTATGTTTGGTGCTGGTCAGAGGTTAGCATCTTGCTGTGTAGCATCTGTAATTCTGTGTCAAAGTCTCCTGAGGACAGTAGATTGTCAGAGCATCACCCCAGCTTTCTGGAAGTTGTTGCTGATTTTACAGACACGTCTTTTAGGATTCATTTTCACAGCTTTTATGATTTGTCTGTCATCATCTACTGTTGTTTTCTCAGTCGATCAGGTCGTTGTTGGTTGCTGGTGTTGCTGGTGGTTTCCAAACTCTTGATTTCTCCATGCCCTTTGTTTTTGCTAGAGCTCTAACTGACTTCCTCTGTTCTTTTAGCATCCAAATTGCTTGCTTTTCTCTCAAAGTCAGCTCCCTCATCTTCATCCTGGTTTGTGTCATCATCGAATGCAAGATTCAGAATACAGAAGTAATGGATATAACTGATACGACACATTCCCTGCTTTTAATATCTGAAGAATTAATGCAGCAGGACACAGCTGATCACTTAGAAAGACCTGTGAGGCAACTGCTCCAATACTTATGCTCACATCAGATAGAGGGATGAAACTCTAAAAGTGCTGAACTTCTTAACTGGTAAAACATCTATGTGTTGAAACACCCAATAATAAAATGTGACATTCTGTAGTTTTGTCTCATATTCATCTTTTAATCATATTTGTAAATGTCTTGACTCCACAGCCAACAGAGCAATTTTGTCTTTACTGTTCCAATACTTATGGAGGACACTGTATGTATGTTTCTTCCAGTGAAAAAGTGTTCTGGTCTGAATCAGGAGAGAAATCTGCAGATCAAGCAGCGTTTACAAGATAAAACAGATCTAAACTAATATGTGGCTGGATTTTGATGAGAGAGACAAAGAGAGATGCACTTTTTCACTGGAGGAAGAGTTATTATGGATTATCGACTCGTATTTTAGTTAGAAACATCTTAATGCTGGATTAGTTTCAGCTTTTGTCTTCTCCAGATGTTAACTGATGGACTGGAGTGGTGTGGATTATTGTGATGTTTTTATCAGCTGTTTGGACTCTCATTTTGACGGCACCCATTCACTGCAGAGCATCCATTGCTGAGACACTGATGCAGAGACACATTTCTACAAACCTGATGAAGAAACACGCTCATCCTGATCATCCTGGCCAAAGGGTGAGCACATTTACAACTAATCTAATCAACTAATCTAAAATCAAGATTAGGTTATAGATGTTGTTTTGCATTCTATCTTATTCTATATGTTAGCTGTTGTCAAACAGGCCATGAGACTCCCATGCTCTTTTTCTTGTCTTTCTTGGTCAAATATATCAAGTCTACAGTCCTGAGAAGGTTCTGATACGCCGAGACGCTGATATGAGGCAGAAGTCCCTGTGTGTTAGAGCTCTGGGTTTTTGAGCTGAACTTGTTCAACAGCGAGAAGAGCTTTTCGCTCCTCCAGATGATTCTAATTACATTTCTACAGGAGCTTCCAAGAAACGTCGTGAGCCCATAAAACTTTGTGATTTCGATTTTGCACATTGTCTGTCGGTCTGTGAAACGGCACCTAAAAAACCAACAATCACATGGAAAGATAAACTCGCAAACTAAAGCCATTCACCAGAATACGACCGCTGGAGACTCAACCGATCATTGATTACTGATTTGCTTGTGCCATGTCAGCAGCTAAGGCTATATTTCTGGTGTTGTAGAAGTTAACATAATCATAATAACAATGCAATAATTGTTCTCTCCAGCACACGAGAGTGCAGGAATGATGTGAGTCTGAGGTCAGAGCGAGGCCGTCTCGCAGGGAATGAGTGTGATTTAGAGTTCTCTATCAAACAGTAAAGCTCTGGATGAACACTGTACAGATCAGGCAGATGTTCACTACAGTCGTGCTGTTGACCAGCACTAAATTATTATTAAACTAAAGATTATTAAACGTGATGAGGATGATGTGCAAACACACATAAAGTGGGATCACATTATAAATCTGTTATTCAAAGTCTAATTGTAACCCTTGAGCACAAAACCAGTCACAAGAGTCAATTGAAAAAAGAATAATAATGAAATGAGATGTTTACATCATCTGAAAGCTGAATAAATAATCTTTCCATTGATGTATGGTTTGTTAGGATATAACTATTTGAAAATCTGGAATCTGAGGGTACAATATTAAAATATTGAGAAAATCTCCTTTAAAGTTGTTCAAATGAAGTTCTTAGCAATGCATATTACTAATCAAAAATGAAGTTTTGATATATTTACTGTAGGAAATTTACTAAATATCTTCATGGAACATGATCTTAATATCCTAATGATTTTTGTCATAAAAGAGAAATGTATAATTTTGATCCATACAATGTATTGTTGGCTATTGCTACAAATATACCTGTGTTACTCATGACTGCTTTTGTGCTGCAGGGACACAATTTAACCCTGAACACTTTTAGGAAGTTTTTTGTCACATTTTATGAAACAAATGTTTCAAAAATATTTTATATTTTGTGTTAGTAATCAAAAGAGCAAATAATCCAATAAGCTGCAATGACATGGACCTTCAGGTTTTAACGGTGAAATCTGTTTATTTTTCAATTATACTTTTATAACTTTTATATAGTTTTAAAAATGTTATGCATGTGCTTTTTTCATATTTTTCTATTTTATTCGATTTGTTGTTTTACATGTCATTTACAGTTAAACCCCAAAAAACATAAAAAAAAAATTTATATATATATATATAGTACACTATAAATACTTTTCAAAGTTGTAAACAAAACAAAATTATTGAAGTTTTAAAGTAAATACTATTTCAGTGTTTTCACTTCAAAATGTTATGAATTCAGTGTTTTACCTGATGTTTCTTTGCAATTATTTGTGAAATATTTCAGTTCAAGCTGTTTCAGCTAACAAAATAATTAAAAACACTATTAATGCACACATTCAGAAAAGGAACTATTTAATGTCTGTTTGGGCTCAGTTCTATTATCTATTAAATTGCTGTTTTTATTTCTTTCAGCCGAACACATCCCTGTCGCTGCAGCAGTACTCGTGGGCTTGATTCCCAGTGAATGCATGAGCCGATCATATGTATGAAGTGATTTTGGACAGAAGCAGGGATGTAACTGTGAGCGAGGCATCGGTTCCTCTCTGGTGAAATGTGGCTTCGCCTCAACAGAACTCAGTCAGTCTTCGTTTCAGCTCAAACCACACACGAGAAACGACATAAATAATGCCTTTTATGGAACCAAATTATACCCTGACACTGTCAGACATCTGAACATGGGCTGAAGAAACGTCTCGTTTTCCAGCGTAAACATCTAAACACTCTTAAATCAAGATACACTGACGAGATGCTCAATGACGTAAGATACAAATTCATCAAAGTGAAGAACAAGTACCTGCCAATGGGGACAGAAAACATTTATTAGTCTTCTTTTAAGCATAAACTTCATTTTGATGAATTTGTCAGAAAGCGGGCGTCAGAAGAGCAGCGAGACTAAAGCAAACACAAGCATTATTGATGGTGAGCCCTGACACGAGCTGAAGAACGAGTTACACCGAAGCACTTCCTCTGACAGACATCTGTGGAAACTCCGGAAGATTCCTCCGCAATCCAGCGCTACTCCTTACAAGGCATTCGGCTCTTTCCAGAGAAAAACACACACATTTGTGAGAGGGAGAAGAAAACAAGACCTAAAAAACCCACAGCGTGTGTTTGTGAGTGTGTGTGTGAGAGAGAGAGAGAGAGAGAGAGCGTGTGCATGCAAGCGCACAAGTGTGTGTGTGTGTGTGTGTGTGTGTTTAGTGTGTGAGTGTTGAATGCGTTTAGTGTGTGTTTAGTATGTGTATGTGTATGTGTGTGTGTGTGTTTAGTGTGTGGTTTTGAGCACTCTATCTCAGATATGTAATCACATTACATCATGCGCTGAAGGGCCTGGGGCCGAATGAGCTCACATTCACTGACACACATCTGTAAACACGTCTGCACTGTATGATTTGGCATTAATGTTCGTTCACTCAAAGGAGAAGATCAATGGGAGGATTTTTGACTCAAAATGATTAATAGATGCACGCACAATTATCCATGTACTGCATAAAGTAAAATGCTGTAAACTGCGAAAATGAAGTCTCAAAATCCAAATGAACCGAACAAGATCGACTCGAAAAAGACGTCAATAAATGAACCTGATCATGTGACCTGATCTACAAATGCACAGATTCCTTTTTGCAAGAGCAATTTATAATATATTAATGCAGAACAGAACATTTTTATTTTCAAACATGTCTGTATTTGTACAAATCGCTGCACGATCATTTAATCCTGAATTCCACAGACTCAAATTGAAAGGCATTTGTTTGTGGTTATTCAGATACATGCATAACATTTATGCAGTACATGGAGAATTCTGTGTGCATCTATTAATCATTTTAAGCCTAAAATCATGTTTTTACATTACTTTAACAGATAAAAATAAGTGCAATTTCAACTTTTTTAATAAGTTATATGAAATTTAACTTGATTTTTTTTAAGTTGGTTTAATGTAATTTAAGTTTAAATGACTTGCACAACCAAGTTTATTAGACTTAAAGATGTAAGGTTTTAAATTTAGTTTAAGTTAGTTAGTAAGTTAGTTTTTTTAAATTTTCAAATAGATTTTATTATATTTTCTATTTCTATTTTAATCTTAGCTTTACTTAAAGTTTTTGTAATTTTTTGTCATTGTTATTAGTTGTTGTTTGTTAAAAAAATCTATATACTGTAGTTCTTATTTTTATTTCAGCTTTAGTTTTATTTTAGTTCATCAAGTTAAACAAAAAAAAAATTAGAAATTGTATTTTGGCAACTAGATCAAATCAAATAAGTTATTTTTTATATTTTCTTTTATTTCAGTTCACATTTATTATACTTCAAGTAACAACAATGATTTTTTATGGGTTTTTTTTATTTCAGTTTTACGTTTACATTTCCATTTAGTCATTTAGCAGACACTTTTATCCAAAGCAGCTTACAAATGAAGACAATAGAAGCAATCAAAACCGACAAATGAGCAATAATACGCAAGTGCTATAACAAGTTTATATTAAGTTTTAGTTAATATAAAACGATCCAAGATGGCGGCGCTGATGGCAGCTATTGTGCGTTGCTCCTCAGTGTTTGTACTGTTTTTGTTTGTTTTTCCTGTTTTTTGTTTTTCAAATACAATCAGTTTTACCAGGGATGATCTGCTGAACATTCGGCAGAACACACCACAAAATCTTTTACCGGTTTTTGATTTTTCGGACGTTTTGCTGGACATTGTAGTTGGTGGAGCCGTAGCTCTGGTCAAACGCTACAGGAGGCGCAGACGGGGAAAGAGAGCCGGCGCGCTCGTGAAACTTCGTCAGCGCGGATTTAGAACGGCGTTGCCTAGCATCCATCTGGCGAATCTCCGCTCTCTACCCAACAAAACAGACGAACTCCTTCTGCTCTCCCGGACAAACAAGGACTTTTCTAACTCTGCTGCTCTGTGTTTCACGGAAACCTGGCTGAATGGCGACATACGTGAGCACAGCTTTACAGAAACTCGCTGATCTGATCACAGAGAGTGAGCAACAACACCCGGACTCTGTTTTAATCATTCTCGGGGGCTTTAATAAAGCAAATCTCTCCCGTGAACTGCCAAAATACAGACAGCACATCACATGTCCCACCAGAGACAGTAATATATTGGATCACTGTTACACAACAATAAAGGACGCATATCACTCGGTTCCACGAGCAGCTTTAGGACTCTCTGATCACTGTTTGGTTCATCTTATTCCATCCTACAGGCAGAAACTTAAGTCTGCAAAGCCTGTATTAAGATCTGTTAAAAGATGGACTAACGAAACAGAGCGGGATCTACAAGCCTGTTTCTCTCTCACTGATTGGACTGTTTTTGAAGCCGCTGCCATCGATCTGGACGAGCTCACAGAGACTGTAACATCTTTTATCAGTTTCTGTGAGGATATGTGCATTCCTAACAGGACTCATCTATTCTACAACAATGACAAACCATGGTTCACTGCCAAACTCAGACAGCTCCGTCAGGCCAAAGAAGATGCTTACAGAAAGGGGGATAAAGTCTTGTACAAACAGGCCAAATACACACTGGAAAAGGAGATCAGAGTGGCAAAGAGGAATTATTCTGACAAGCTCAGGAACAAATTTTCTTCCAGTGATCCGGCTTCAGTGTGGTTAGGATTGAAGGACATCACCAGCTACAAAACACCACCCCCCAGCACTCTGGAGAATCAACACCTGGCAGACGACTTAAACGAGTTCTTTTGTCGTTTTGAACGATCACCCCACACCCGCCCAGAACACCCCTCCACACAACCATTCACACCTCCAGCAACCCCTCTCTCCCCCACACCTACAATTCAAATCAGCGAAGATGATGTGTGCCAGGTCTTCAGGAAGAACAAAAGAAGGAAAGCACCTGGTCCAGATGGTGTGTCACCAGCCTGCCTAAAAATCTGTGCTGATCAGCTGGCCCCCATCTTCACACAGATCTTCAATAGATCACTGGAGCTGTGTGAAGTCCCCTCATGCTTCAAACGCTCCACCATCATCCCCGTCCCAAAGAAACACAACATTACTGGACTTAATGCCTACAGACCTGTGGCCCTAACGTCTGTAGCCATGAAATCATTTGAAAGACTGGTTCTGGCTTATCTGAAGGACATCACTGGACCCTTACTGGACCCCCTGCAGTT
>NC_136715.1:500000-547500 GCF_936440315.1 Barbus barbus
CTTGTGTATCTGTACTTTACTTGAGTATTATTCTTTCTGGAAACTTATGACTTTAACTTGTAGAGTCACATTTGAAAGACAAATGTGACTCTGGACCACAAAACCAGTCGTAAGGATAATTTTTTTTAATAAATAATCTTTCCATTGATGTATGGTTTGTTATGATAGGACAATATTTGTCTGAGATGCAACTATTAGAAAATCTGGAATCTGAGGGAGCAAAAAAATCTAAATATTGAGAAAATCTCCTTTAAAGTTGTTCAAATGAAGTTCTTAGCAATGCATATTACTAATCAAAAATTAAGTTTTGATATATTTACAGTAGGAGATTTACTAAATATCTTCACAGAACATGATCTTAATATCCTAATGATTTTGTGTCATAAAAGAGAAATGTATAATTTTGATCCATACAATGTATTGTTGGCTATTGCTACAGATATACCTGTGTTACTCATGACTGCTTTTGTGCTGCAGGGTCAGGAATATCATACTTTTCACTCCACTACATTTCTATCAAGGTCCTCAAAGTTGAAAGTCGTTACTATGTAGCAGCTTTGAAAGTCAGTGGTGATTTTTGTTTCTCCTCTAAAATGTGACTTTATTTTCAGACAGTTTATCAATAATAACTCTTGTAGGGATACGTGAAGTGATTTCCCAGCATTTTTTGAACACTGACCAGTTGCAATTGCGATATTTATTAACAACAATTCAATAATAAGAAGAGTTAATTTTGTGGTATATAATAGACGCAATATTGTCTGATTTTGCCAAATTGTGTAAACGAAAATATTACTTATAAAGCCACAGAAAAGTTGTGCATCTCCTAAAAAAACCCAATACTGTAGGTGTTTGACTTGAAGCAGCACTGCAGACCGTTCTGTGTCTGACATCAAAGTACCACAAGAGTGATTCGAGAACGTTTTTAAAATTTTTGATGTCAAAATTTTTATGTTTTGATGTCAAATAAGTCTTTCTGTTTGGCTTTTGTTAAAGCAGTGCTGCTGTTGTAAAGTTATACAGCTACAGTTGCTGGGTTTGAAAGCAGTTTCAGTGTCCACTCGGTTCAAATGTGGATGAATGGTGAACATAGATGTGTGCACACACTGCCAGAGCTGTGTTTAATATTCTAAAAGCTCTTTACTCTAAAGATACTACAAGCTAGTCAGTATATTCAGTAGGCGTAATGTATTGTAAGTTGCTTCAGAGGTGCTGCAAGGATTACATACAACAATAATAATACAGTGCATTGATGTAAAAAAAAAAGGAAATTTACTTTTGGTACTTTTAAAAACAAGTACTTCTGTACTTTTACTTAAGTAAAAATCAGTCTGTACAACTTTCAGTTGTAATGGAGTAATATTTGGCCAGCAGTATCTGTACTTTCACTCCAGTAGTTGTGTACTTTGTCCGCCTCTCTCATACCTCGCTCATGGGCTTCTCGTAGATGTCCTCCTGCCAGCTGCCGTTCTTGGCCTGGATGGCGTCTCTCTGCAGTGCCTTTAGCACATTCGGTGGCGTCACGAAGCCGTATTTGGCCTCCAGCAGAGCCAGATCGATTTTATCGGCTTTGAGGACGGTGATCACCTCGTCTCTGGCCTGCAGCAAACATACACGTGTCATTAAAACACAGAAACAACCTATGAATTCATTACAGGGAAGGACTTCTGTGTTTGCATTTAAAACTGAATGAATATTAACTGCCTGGAGCTCTGATTAATTTTCATGAGGAACTGACTGATGTCTCTGTTTTTAACAGGGTTTGACTCTCTGCTGCAGAATAAGGCAAGAAAGACACCACAGGTGAACAGGTCAAATTTAACTAATGAACATCATACTTCCCCACTTTTGATTGCATTAAGAATTGCACACATTTTTTTGTATTATCTTTTGATTAACTTTATTAATCCCAAAGGGAAATTCACATGTCACAGCAGCTCATCAGAAAAAAATAGATAAAAAGGAAAAAATACTTCATAATGCAATATTACAAGTTTTCTGTTATGTTTGTATATGCAATAATATGCCATAATTTGGATTCATTTTCAGAACATAAATCTGAATATTGGATGAAGCCAGATTCAGAATTATGGTTTGATTTTATTGACACATTAGAGTTAAAGGTTTTTACTGAGAGGATTTTGGATTTCTTTTTTTATCACTTCATAAATGAATTACACACGCAATTGTTCTACAGATAACATTCTGGTACAACCACTACATATCTCTGACCATTTCTTCATTACATTTACTTTACTTTTTGCTACCCAGGTGCCACCATCTCCCTTACCGGTTACTTTCAGACGCAACCTACGCTCCCTTTCCCCCTCCCTTCTTTCCTCTGTAGTGTCCTCCTCTCTTGCCTCGCCTACCCATTTCTCATCTCTGGATGTTAATGCAGCTACTGACACTTTATGCTCTACCTTAACCTCTTGTCTAGACGACATCTGTCCTCTCTCCTCCAGGCCAGCACGGGCTGTCCCTTCTAACCCCTGGTTATCCGATGTTCTTCGTGAGAATCAGACCAAACTCAGAGCGGCAGAGAGAAAATGGAGCAAATCAAACGATCCGTTGGACCGGAGTAGGTATCAGTCTTTGCTTTCATCTTTCTCTACTGAAGTCCACACTGCCAAATCCTCACATTTCCACAACAAGATCACCAGCGCTCCAGACATGCGTAATCTCTTCAGAACATTTCATTCTCTCCTCTGTCCCCCTCCTTCACCTCCCACCACTTTGATAACCACTGACGACATTGCCACTTTTTTCACAGACAAAACTAGAACAATCAGCAACCAGTTCTCAACTCCGCAGGACCTCCGATCAACCACATCCACTGCTCTAACTCCCATCTTCTCCTTCTGTCCCCTCACCGAGGCAGAAGTATCCAAACTTCTCCTCTCCAGCCATCCTACAACATGTCCTCTCGACCCGATCCCCTCACACCTTCTCCAAATAATCTCTCCCACACTCTTACCGGCACTCACACACATTATCAACACATCTCTCCTCACAGGCATCTTCCCCACAGCATTCAAGCAGGCTCGGGTAACCCCACTGATCAAAAAACCTACATTAAATGCTTCTCTTTTAGATAACTACAGACCTGTCTCTCTCCTTCCATTCATAGGGAAAACACTCGAACGAGTTGTCTTCAACCAGCTCTCGCGGTTTCTTTCACAGTACAACAAACTGGATGCTAAACAGTCAGGTTTCAGGAGTGGCCATTCAACAGAGACTGCGCTACTCTCAGTCACTGAAGCCCTGCGAACTGCAAAGGCTGATTCCAAATCGTCAGTCCTCATTCTGCTGGATCTCTCTGCTGCTTTTGACACCGTCAATCATCAGATTCTCCTGTCTACCCTCTCATCACTGGGCATCACTGGGATTCCACTTCGCTGGTATGAATCCTATCTCACCGGTAGATCCTTCAGGGTGGCCTGGGGAGGGGAGGTATCCAAACCACATCAACTGGTCACTGGAGTTCCTCAGGGATCGGTTCTTGGACCCCTCCTCTTCTCCACATACACTACATCGCTGGGTCCCATCATACATGCACATGGCTTCTCCTATCACTGCTACGCCGATGACACACAGCTCTATCTCTCTTTTCAACCAGATGACACAACGGTAGCTGCACAGATCTCAGGCTGCCTGGCGGGCATCTCGGCATGGATGAAAGAACATCACCTACAGCTCAACCTGGCAAAGACAGAGCTTCTCGTCTTCCCTGCCACTCCGACTCTACAGCATGACTTCACGATTCAGTTCGGCTCATCAATGATTACCCCATCAACTTCGGTCAGAAATCTTGGTGTAATCTTTGATGACCAGCTGACCTTCAAAGAGCACATTGCAAAGACTGCTCGATCCTGCAGGTTTGCACTACACAACATCAGAAAGATCAGGCCCTTTCTAACGGAGCATGCTGCACAACTTCTTGTCCAGGCCCTTGTCGTTTCTAGACTGGACTACTGCAATGCTCTTCTGGCTGGTCTGCCATCAAACACAATCAAACCTCTACAAATGATTCAGAATGCAGCGGCACGACTGATCTTCAACAAAGCGCATGTTACACCTCTCTTCATCTCCTTGCACTGGCTACCAGTGGCAGCTCGCATTCAAGATTCAAGATTCAAGATTTTATTTGTCACATACACAATTATACAGAGTATAACCAGCAGTGAAATGTAGGTCAGGTCCGCTCCAAGGACAATGCTATTATAAAGTATACAAATATTAAGAAAAAGAAAAGTAGAAAAAAATTAAATAATAAAATAAAAGATAAAAAAATATAAATGTGCAGGTCAGAATGTTGTTGACTTAGATATTAATAAGAGGAATGTGCAAAAAGAATGTGCAAAACGTTGTACAGAGTATATAAATAGCAGCAATATGAGGTAGAGAAAAATAATGAATAGCTTATTGATATGGTGATATTACATGGAGTCAAGTGATGTTATGACACAGAGTTAGAGTTTAGGAGCCTGATGGCCTGGGGGAAGAAGCTCCTCCTAAGTCTCTCAGTTTTTGCCATCAGGCTTAGCAGGGTGATTTGAGTCCTTGATGATTTTAACAGCTCTATTTTTGTAGCGTTTGAGGTAGATGTCCTGCAGAGAGGGGAGAGCAGACCCTGAGATGCGCTCAGCTAAGCGCACAACTCTCTGTAGTGCTTTGCAGTCCTGATTGGAGCTGTTTCCATACCACACTGAGATGCACTGAGTCAATACACTTTCTATGGTCCCTGAATAGAAAGTTTTCAGGATTGCTGGTGAGACCCTGAATTTCCTCAGCTGCCGCAGATGGTACAGTCTTTGCCTGGCTTTCTTAACCTGTGTTTGGATGTGTGTAGTCCAAGTCAGGTTCTCTGAGATGTTTACACCGAGGTACTTGAAGTTACCAAGACACTGATGCTTGCGTACAGAACTACCACAGGCTCTGCACCCTCCTACTTCCACTCACTATTACGAACCTACATCCCTTCCAGAAGTTTGAGATCTGCTAGTGAGCGACGCCTTGTGGTACCATCACAGAGAGGCTCAAAATCACTCTCCAGAACATTCTCGTTCACCATTCCTGGCTGCTGGAATAATCTTCCCACTCCTATCTGGAACGCCGGATCCCTGGCAATCTTCAAGCAACAACTGAAAACTCATCTCTTTCGGCAGTACTTGACTTCATCCTAAACTCAAAAAAAAAAAAAAGAACTCACTATTTCCCTCTATCTTTCTCTCCCTCCCTTACTAGCTTGTACTTATTTGAACAATGACTGAGACTTGGTGTTACGAGTTGTTACCATGTTTTTAGGAGTGAAATGTTATATAAATCAGTGTGAATTAAATATTAACAAACCCCTCAGTAAAAACCTTCAGAATATAGACGGGAATAAAACTGTAAAGTTTGGTGTACGCAAGTGCTGCTGAAGTGGAGAAAAAACTCTTTAAAGATATGAATTGAAAATTAAATCTACAGACGTAAATAGATAAAGTGTCATAAATTAAACACTTAAATGTGTATTTTGTGTATTATGTTTTCTGTCCACTAGACTGAAACAAGACAAGTTATGAAAGCAAAATAGACCAAAATCTCAAAACTGACCCATATCAAAACACTGGTTTTGTTTGTTGTGTCTCGTCTTACTACACTTTATCTATTTGTGTCTGTAGATTTAAATTCCAATCCATATTTCTAAAATGTTTTTTCACCATTTCAGCATCACTTACATCACTTACCAAACTTAGCAGTTTTATTCTTATCTATATTCTGAAGGGTTTTACTGAGGGGATTTTGGATTTCTCTTTTTGAAATTTTTGGGGACACTTAATTTCTAGCGATTATCGTCAATTTGATTTCACAGATACTATTTAAACTAAACTGAGCTAGACAATGACATCTCTGAATTCAGTAATGAAATGCCTTTAACTGAAAATTGAGTGTTTAATGTTATTATTATACATTACTGACACTCTATCCTCCAATTTGATACTGTTAAGTGCTTTGACACAATCTGTATTGTTAAAAGCGCTATATAAATAAAGATGACTTGACTTGACTTTTTATCACCCCATAAATCAGATAATACTGTCAACAGACAGAAAAAAGAAATTTCACCATGTTTTAGGACTAAAATATTGTATAAATCAGTGTGAATGATAATATATGAACAAACCCCTCAGTAAAAACCTTCAAAATATAGACAGGAATAAAGTTTGGTGTATGTAAGTGCTACTGAAGTGTAGGAGAAAACTTTTAAACATATGGATTGCAATTTAAATCTATAGATGCAAATACTTAAAGTTCAAAAAATAAACACTTAAATGTTTTCTTTCCACTAGTCTGAAATAACATTTGAAAATAACTAAATAAGACCAAAATCTCAAAATTGACCAATGCTTAAAAAAACCTATATTTTTGCCTGTAGTGTCTCAAACACTGTTGATTGAATAAATTTTCACTCAGAAAGACTCAGATTTACGTGTATTATATTCTTCCGAGCACTAAAACGACAGTTACCAGGCAGATAATGATCACAATAAACTCATTTACGGCTGTTTTTGTTTAAATAAACTTTCACTAAATCAATCTCAGGGAAAAAAATGTACAATGTGGCTTGTCTAAAGGCCCATTCACATCTGTAACAATAACTATAATGTTAACTACATTACGATACTTTATTCTAAGTGCACGCTGCAGTTTTTGCCACTTTAAGTGCTCAATCTCTTTAAAGTCAGAAGGATTCTGATTGGCTATCAATGTTTATATCATTTACCAGCTGGAAAAAGTCACTTTGAAAGGGATCCCAATGAAATTGTTCATCGGAGTCGTACAGACTGGCACAGACTTCGCTATTCTCACAGTTACAGCAATTATTATAATTTTACTGTAAAAGTTTTCATTCTTGGTGTGAATTTGATGAAAATGGAAATAATGTCAGGTCTTTTCTTCTGTATTGTGATGTACATCAGAGTCTAACGGATTACTGAAAAAGAACAAATGTAGGGCGGGACTTGGTTCTGTGCATCAGTTGTTGATTGGATGTTGAGATGTGGATGAGGCATATTCAGATGAGCGTGAGCTTGAGACTAAATGATTGGAGAAATCCTGCATACGTCACCAGACAGAAGATCCAATTATGACATTCTGATCAAACATTACCAGATCAAAACATGCACGTGCAAAATAACACATGCACAGATGAATCTATAACATGCATTTAGAAAGCAGATGTGTGATTGTGATTTTGACGTGACCTGCAGTTCTCCTTCCAGCATGCTGAGGAGGAAGAGCAGATCGTCTCGTGAGAGGTCTCGGCTCTTGGCTGTGGTTTGCTCTCTCTGTGCTCGCCGTCTGCTGTCCATCGGGTTTCTCTGGACGGTGGCCATGTCTTCATGAGCACGTCTCACCCCGTGACCCTCCTCGTGCTCGGACGTCTGCCGCCGCGCTCGTCCTCTGGGCGGAGACAGCTTCGCCTTCACCGCATCTTCCAGCATGATCGAGCACCTGAGCGGGAAACAGAGAGGATTGTGGGAAACAGCACTTGCAGTTTTTTTCAGCTGCTTACACACATTTTCAAAACTTTGCCTCGTTTTTTCAAAACTTCACAGTAAACAAACAAACTTTTTTTTACTGTGAATACAGTATTACACAGAACGGAAGAAAAGAAACAGATGTGTGTTTATAGGCCTGTTCTAAAGCATGATTGGTCGGTGTTCAGTGAAGCACATGTGAGGAGTTAATGTGAGGCGTTGATGAATTAGTGTGGCATTTTGGAAATCAAGATACTTGATTTGTGTGTGTAAGCAGATGAATAAAAACTGTAATGAACACATCACATGACATACGAAACATCACAGCGTGCACAAGCTCAAGTCAAATCCAGTCACATTTACTTCTGTAGCGCTTCATACAGATTATACAGCTTCACAGAGAAACAGAACCACAGATTCAAACTTTAAAGCTCCTCTCTTTGTGGATGTCCTCAATTAGAAACACCATTCAGACTTGAAGCGCTTTCATTTCTATTGTAAAACAGCATAAAGCATATTTAACGAGTAGAGTTCGTTCTTTATCTCCATATAAAGGCAGCAGAAGTCTGTGAAACGAGTGTGTTTGCACAGCATGTTCAGACCGATCAACGCTGATCCATTAATAAAGCAGAGATGTACTTGGCACACACACACACACATAGACACACACACACACAGACACACACACACAGAGACACACACACACACACACACACAATGAATCAGTCATGATGTCATCTATAAAAGAAAGATATCAGCCGTGGATCTGAATGAACTTGCAGGACTAAACAATGCTCGTCACACAAACACACTGACAAAAAATGGTTTTCACACTCGGTATTTCTGTCTTGTTTTCCAGTACAAATATCCAAACATCCTTAATTATAGACATATTTACTGGAACAGCAAAATTATTTAAGATATAAAGTCCTGTTTTCTGAAAAATGTATCAAAATAAAGTGAGTTTAAGCTTTAAACAAGAAAAGATATCTCCAGGTGTGGTCAGGAAAATACTCCCTTTGAGTTAACTTGATTTTTCTGACCCATTAGCAAATATTTTATTCTCATTTTCATCATAAACTCACATCTTCTTGATAAGTTTTTCAGAAAACAATATTTAATATCTTATTTCATGTTGATTTACTAATGTTTGTACTTTGTGTTTGAACTGAACTTTCCATTCCATCTGATGTCTTTAGATTTACTGACCTTCACACAGTCATGAGGGTTCATGGGTGACCTCTGTGATGTCACTTCCTGTTCTGCTCGTCATATGACAAGAGTTCAGGAGCCCCTGCTGGTCAATAGTGTAACTACACCCTCAGACCCCATTCACTCATATCTGTGTGTTCTGATGAAATAACAACAGGCCAAGCACCATCAGCAAATATACAGCATTGTTTTGTTTTTGTGTAATCTTTAATTGTTTGAGTATATGAGTGTTAAAAATACTTGAATTAATCTCATAATTCTGCTAGTAAAAGTCAGTATGAACTGAAAACTCACCCCTATATGTTTTCTAAAATGTTATCTGGTAATGTTTGATCAGAATGTCTTCACTGGATCTTCTGTCTGGTGACCTATGCAGGATTTCCCCAATCATTTAGTCTCTTAAGCCCCGCCTCTCAAGCTCATACACCACGCCCACATCTCCACATCCAATCAACAATGATGCACAGAACCAAGCCCCGCCCTGCAGATATTCTTAAATGATAATCTGTTACATGTTACACTCAGATGCATGTTGCAATACAGAAGAAAAGATCTGATGCTACTTCTGTTTCAATTTTAAATTTCATACATTTATTCCTTTAGCAGACACTTCCATCTTCATTTGACTTACACTCTCTATTCTAACTCTGTTTTATCTATTTGTTTTCTTTTTTATTATAAAAATGACCCTCTAACAGTAGCATTCTCTATTCTTTTCTCTTTTTCAATGCTATTGTTTTGGTTTTGTTTTGTAATTTTTTTTTTATTTAAAAAAGAAACCTTGTGTACAGCTTCAGACTAACGGAGACTTGTCACAGCACTTGTGTATCAATGCTGTTTTGTTGGTTTTGATTGCTTCTATTGTCCTCATCTGTAAGTTATTTGGATAAAAGCGTCTGCTAAATGACTAAATGTAAATGTAAATAAATGTAAGTTTTCCAGCAAAATGCCAATTTTCTCTGTATCTTCCAATGAAACATATCAGTTATTCAGTTTAGTACTACATGACAAGCCAGTTTATGTTCTCTTTTTAGGATCTCTGTCATCCAGGCGGAGGAACTGAACTGTGGGTCAGAGGTCAAACACGAGCTGATCTCAGATCAGATGACATCATCGCTGCAGCTAATGCTAGCGCTTCAACACTCGGGTCAGAAGGTGAGAACACAGGTGTGACTAAACACACACACACACCACACCACACCTCTTCCTCACACACACACACACACCACACCACACCTCTTCCTCACACACACACATACACACACACATTCCAGCAGGCTGATGTCAAGCAGGAGAGAGAGATGGACAGAACCGGTCTGTTGTGTGTGTGTGCTGATGATCGTAGCGTGAGAAGGATTTACTCTCATCTGTCAGTTTTATAGGTTACATAATCAACAGGACAAAAGACTGAGAGTTTACAAATGGCGTCCGGCCCTCAGGCTGTGTGTGTGTGTGTGTGTGTGAGTGAGTGAGTGAGTGAGTGAGTGAGTGAGTGTGTGTGTGTGTGTGTGTGTGTGAGAGTGAGCGAGTGAGTGTGTGTGTGTGTGTGTGTGTGTGAGTGAGTGAGTGAGTGTGTGTGTGTGTGTGTGTGTGTGTGAGTGAGTGAGTGAGTGTGTGTGTGTGTGTGTGTGAGAGTGAGCGAGTGAGTGTGTGTGTGTGTGTGTGTGAGTGAGTGAGTGAGTGTGTGTGTGAGAGTGAGCGAGTGAGTGTGTGTGTGTGTGTGTGTGTGAGTGTGTGAGTGAGCGAGCGAGTGTGTGTGTGTGTGTGTGTGTGTGTGTGTGTGTGTGTGTGTGTGTGTGAGTGTGCGAGCGAGTGTGTGTGTGTGTGTGTGTGTGTGTGTGTGTGTGTGTGTGTGTGTGTGTGTGTGTGTGTGTGAGTGTGTGAGTGAGCGAGCGAGTGTGTGTGTGTGTGTGTGTGTGTGTGTGTGTGTGTCTGTGTGTAACTGCATATGACGTGTTTTGTTCAGAGGTTTGTGAGAGTAAATCAGTTCACACACATTTCTCTCTTCTTTTAGTTTCTCATGCTAGATGTACATCAGATCAATAACACACACTTGTAGCCTCACTCTAAACAAATACACACACATTTACACCAAACAAACAATCACACAGGGTCAGTCCATCTTAATGCTGGCTGTTTGAGCATGTTTCATTTCCCTCATTTTGTGAGTCTTACTTCTATGTAGTTGCATTGCAAATCCACCAGTGTTTCATTTTTATTTTACTGGGTTTACTTCATTTAAATGCAGATATAATCTTAATTAAAATTCTAAAAGAAAAAATAAAGATGGACAGCAATTATTTATATGTTAAAAGAAGTGGCAGAGGTATATGGTAGCCTGAATAAAAGCCCCTCGACAAATTTAAGTCATTTTAAGAATTATTAAGTCCATTTTGGAAGTTTGATGAGGCCCCCTGGTGGTCACCGGCCCCTATAAGCTATTGTATGTCAATCATAAACATAATGTAAATTACTATTCATTGTTTAGTATTTCTTATGCTTTTATTAGATCTGTGCGTTCCTCCCAGTGCATGAATAGAGCTGGCTGTATATCTGTGATCATTTCAGGCTCCTATCTGCTCCCACATCAGAGATAATCAACCCCAAATGAGGGGGATTTTAAACATTTAAGATAAAAAATAAAGAAACGTCTCAAAGCTGAAATGCGAACTATACTTACTGTAGGTGCCACCCAAAAACATCAGGACTTTACCATTTTTGGAGCCGTTGAGATGGACTGAGCTCATACACAAACCAGCAGACATACTCACAATCTTACGTCTGAGTACATTTAAAATGTTCTAGAAACCGCAGTGGAGATAAAACAAATAAAGTAATCAACATATGACACGCTGTTTACATATTTGGATTACAAAAAACTCCACGAGGTTGAGAAGCTGTACTTTAGTTGAGAATAGACATCATTATATCAAGCAAAGCAGACCCACTGCAATGTTTGTGAAACGTTTCATTTAGGTTTCTCATTAACGCAACAAAAACAGCCGAGCAGCACACAGATCTGACTTCATTTACAACAAATTATATGAATGGCTTTAGAAAAGTTATGAAAATTAATTCAGCAATAGTTCACCCAAGAATAACTGTAAACGTGCTCCCCTCAGATCATCTGAGATCAGGATGAGTGTTTCTTCATCAGGTTTGTAGAAACATCACAATAATGCACACCACTCCAGTCCATCAGTTAACAGAATTAAGATGTTTTTAATGTCTAAAATATGAATCCATAATCCATAATAACACTTCCTCCAGTGAAAAAGTGTTCTGATCTGAATCAGGAGAGAAACCTGCAGATCAAGCAGCGTTTACAAGACAAAACAGCTCTAAACTAATATGTGGCTGGATGTTGATGAGAGAGACAACAGGAGATGGGCTTTTTCACTGGAGGAGATGTTATTATGGATTAGACTTGTATTTTAGTTAAAAAATCTTAATGCTGGATTAGTTTCAGCTTTTGTCTTCTCCAGATGTTAACTGATGGACTGGAGTGGTGTGGATTATTGTGATGTTTTTATCAGCTGTTTGGACTCTCATTCTGACGGCACCCATTCACTGCAGAGCATCCATTGCTGAGACACTGATGTACATTTTCAGCTAATGTTTATTTTTGGGTGAACTGGACATTTTGGTTCTGCAGATTAAGATGAATCAATAATCACATCATTCAGAAACATGCAGGAGATCTCTCTTTCTCTCTGTGATGCTTCTCAAATGTTGTTGATGAACACTTCAGAAGATAAACGACAGCCAGGATGTGATTATTAAAAGACTGTATTGAAATGACAAAAACAGCATGTGTGTGACGATCAGATGAACTCTGCTGGTCTTCATCACGTATCTGAGAAATGTGGCACCTCAGTCCTGACCCGGATTCTGCTCATTCCTCCGACAAGACTGACGTTCATCTGCTGAACTACGACTCGACCGGAGCTCGGGTCGACAAACACCATCATCACACACACACACTCTCTCTCTCTCTCTCTCTCTCTCTCACACACACACACACACACACACACTCTCTCTCTCTCTCTCACACACACACTCTCTCTCTCTCTCTCTCTCTCTCTCTCTCTCACACACACACACACACACACTCTCTCTCTCTCTCTCTCTCTCTCTCACACACACACACTCTCTCTCTCTCTCACACACACACTCACTCACACAGACACACACACACACACACACACACACACAAACACACACTCACTCACACACTCACACACACACACAGACACACACACATAGACACACACACACACACACTCACACACACACACTCCGCAGAAGATCAACGCCCGCTTCTACATTACTGCCTGTTTTAGCCTGTAAATCACAGCAGTGTCCATCTGTGAGGAATGCTGCTGTCAAATATGATGCTTATTTATGATGAACATTATTAGTGTACCTCAGAGAAGAGTACAAAATAAAAAAACAGGCAGTTCACAACCCCTTTAAATGATACATTTTGAAGTAGAGAAACTGAAATAGTATTTTCTTGTAAAACATTCAATAATCTTTGAAAGCTAATTTTTACGATGTACAGTGTGCAGTTCACATTGAGCACAAACAGCATGATCAAAATGTGCCATAAACATCCAGAACATGATGCATGAGATACAGTATCCCACAATGCATTGCGCTGACCTTCCATTTCCTGTGTGATGAATCAGAGTTTGCTTCATTTATACAGAAAATTGCATTAGTTTTTATTATTTCAGCGATGATGACTGAAGTGATGAGCTCGTGTGACAAAAGCGATTGAAATGTTTATATCATTGCATATTGCTCAAGATACAATTGTTTTTAAATGAGCAGGCAATGAACAGTAAATACAGCGTGTGTGTGTGTGTGTGTGTGTGTGTGTGTGTGTGTGTGTGTGTGTGTGTGTGTTACATCCATCTGTATACGATGAGAATATCATCTCTCTGGATCATCTTTCACATCTGTTTTCTTCTCATTGTGCTTCATCAGATCATAAACAGGTTCAACATGTTTCTGGAGCTCTGAATGAGTCTGATATGAGCTGCTGTCTGTGATTAATTACCGTCTGAGATTCACTAATTAATGCCAGTAATTAATGCAAGAGCTTTATTAATTAATGCATGTCTGAATGAGCAGGTGCAACGAGAGTGGAGCTAAAATTACAACAACAACAAAACCCTGCAGCAATATTTCAGTTTCAGACATAAACTAAGCCCATGCATATGAATCTGCCCTTATATGTGATGCTCTGAGTCGGTCTTCAGCGCGTATGACCGCGTGGCTAAAATTAGGGTCACCCGATACCTCGACCCTGAGCAAAGGGTGCGAGACACACAAAATACCGGCCACACGGCAAACCGGACATATGGAGCGTGTGCGCAAACATGACATCCATATGCTGCATGATTTCAGGCTGTTCAACACAGCAGCATCCTGATTGATTGTGTCTTCCACAGCACTAACTTTAGCAAACCCGACCATCTGTCTGAACACGCCAAGATGAACACCTGCACGACTAAAGCTATCAGGTGTTACGGCTACACTTTCCATTAACTTCTGCTTACAGTTGGGCGATATGACCAAAAACCAAATACTCATCGTTTTAATCATGGCACTGATACACTTACAGTAAGTTCCCAGCATGCCAGCTCTTCATGGCGAGAAACATGAAGCAAAATATTAAGAAAAATAAAATAAACTGAATATATAGAGGAGTGAAAACCACCAGTCCATTGGTATAATGAAGAATCGTCAGCATTAATAAAAACTTCTGGACTGCATCAGCTAATAGCAATCAGGTTTGTCATAACATTCAAAAATTATAAACTGAACCAAAACCAGATTTCATAATCCCCAACATCACAGAAAAAGAATAACTAACTTCAGTTGACAGCTATTATACAAATATCCCCAGAAGTAATAATGACATATTTTGTCCTATATCAAGGTTTAGGCAGTATGCATTATAGGTAGAAATTATTTGTCAACAATATATATATATATTAGTTTTTTTTTATATTTTATGTGATTTCAACTGTATTGATGGGTTTTAGGATATTGAACAGATGCAGATGGCTGATTTAGCCTTTGACTAGTTCATGTGTAACTCGATCTGTAACTCAGTCTGCGTCTGATCAGTAGGTCATGGAGGGATCGCAGCAGAAGTAAACGCGCCCCAGCAATGATCATCCTGACAGACGCTGTAGTTTCTCTCTGCTGATGTGCATCTTATTGATCAGCTCCGTCTGCAGGAACATCTGCCTGCTCTTCAGTAGAGTCTGCTGTGTATTGATCCAGACGGAAATCTCAAGCATTTAGCATTTCACTGAGAAAGAGCTGGAACAATGAGGACTGTACACAATGACCCCAGACACTAGTGCACTGCATACTGTGTACTACATCTGCAACAGTAATCAAACTATTTGGAGAGTAGTATCATATCACATGATCATCTCATAAAAACACTGCATTGTTAAGTCAGTGTTGTGTAATTGTAAAAATCCTGGCTGATATAATTTCTGTTTTAAGGCCCGTTCACACCGAGACAATAAGAGTAAAAAAGGATTGAATTAGTTCTTGAATTAAATAATGATAAAAAACAAAAGGGAAAATATCATTAGAATCAGTTTCAGAATAATTTTTTCCAGCTGATGAACGATAAAAACATTATCAGCCAATCAGAATCCTCCGACTTTAAGGAACTCGAGCATTTAAAGCAACAGACGACAAAACGATAGCGTGATTATCGCTGTAGTTATCGTTACAGTTATTGTTATAGTCATCATTATAGTTACATATTGTTATAGTTATTATTGTTATCGTTAACATTATAGTTAACATTATCGGTATCATTATTGTTAACATTATCTTTGTCAATATAGTTATAATTATCGTTAAAGTTATTGTTATAGTTATCATTGAAATTATCGTTATAGTTATAATAGTTTTAATTATCGTTATAGTTATCATTATAGCTTTCACTATTTTTAGCATAATTATTGTCATAGTTATCATTAACATTACAGTCATCTTTATCATTAAAGTTATTATACAGCTATTGTTATCATCATAGTTATCATCATTATAGTTAAATGTTATTGTTTTCATTATAGGTATAGTTATAGTTATTATCAACATACAGTTGCATGCGAAAGTTTGGGAACCCCTTGCAGAATCTGTGAAAATGTGGATAATTTTACCAAAATAAGAGAGATCATACAAAATGCATGTTATTTTTTATTTAGTACTGTCCTGAGTAAGATATTTCACATAAAATATGTTTACATATAGTCCACAAGACAAAGAAATAGCTGAAATTATTAAAATAACCACATTCAAAAGTTTGGGAACCCTTGGTTCTTAATACTGTGTGTGGTTACCTGGATGATCTACAATGCTTTGTGATGGTTGTTCATGAGTCCCTTGTTTGTTCTGAACAGTTCAACTGAGCACTGTTCTTCAGATAAATCCTACAGGTCCTGCAGAATCCTCAGTTTTCCAGCATCTTTTGCATATTTTAACCCTTTCCAGCAGTAACTGTATGATTTTGAGATCCATCTTTTCACGCTGAGGATGATTGAGGGACTCAAACACAACAATTAAAAAAGGTTCAAACATTCACTGATGCTCCTGAAGGAAACACGATGCATTAAGAGCCGGGGTGAAAACTTCTTGAATTTGAAGATCAAGGTAAATTGTACTTAATTTGTCTTCCGGGAAACATGCAAGTATCTTCTGTTGCTTCCGAAGGGCAGAACTAAATGGAAAAAAATATATATTTTAACAAAATAAGAAAAATTTAGACATCTTCATTCTGTTCAAAAGTTTTCACCCCCCGGCTCTTAATGCATCGTGTTTCCTTCAGGAACATCAGTGAATGTTTGAACCTTTTTTAATTGTTGTGTTTGAGTCCCTCAATCATCCTCAGCGTGAAAAGATGGATCTCAAAATCATACAGTTACTGCTGGAAAGGGTTCAAATATGCAAAAGATGCTGGAAAACTGAGGATTCTGCAGGACCTGTAGGATTTATCTGAAGAACAGTGCTCAGTTGAACTGTTCAGAACAAACAAGGGACTCATGAACAACCATCACAAAGCATTGTAGATCATCCAGGTAACCACACACAGTATTAAGAACCAAGGGTTCCCAAACTTTTGAATGTGGTTATGTTAATAATTTCAGCTATTTTTTTGTCTTGTGGACTATATGTAAACATCTTTTATGGAAAATATCTTACTCAGGACAGTACTAAATAAAAAATAAACATGCACGTTGTATGATCTCTCTTATTTTGGTAAAATTATCCACATTTTCACAGATTCTGCAAAGGTTTCCCAAACTTTCGCATGCAACTGTACTTATTGTTATAGTTATCATTATAGTTTTTGTTAACATTATGGTTATCGTTAACGTTATGGTTATTGTTCTCATCATAGTTCTTGCTATAGTTTTTATAGTTATCATTATAGTTTTCATTATGGTTTTGTAATCATAGTTGTTATTATTATAGTTACATTATCTTAGTTAACTTTATAGTTATGTTATAATCATAGTTAACATTGTTGGTATTGTTATAGTTATTGTTATCATAGTAATTGTTATTATAATTATATTTATCACTATCTTAGTTAACTTTATAATTATTGTTATAGTCATAGTTAGCATTATAGGTATTGTTACAGTTATCGTTAACATTATAGTTATCATTATCATCGTAGTTAACGTTACAGTTATCGCCATAGTTATGCTTGCAGTTCTGGTCCTTTAGTGGTCACACTGGGCCTTTAGTGGTCACACTGGAAATGGAGGTCAGGTCAGGTCAGTGCATTGTGGGATACAGTATTCTGCTGTATGACTGTGGATTCACACGCTGCACACACACACACACACACACTCTGATCATCTTAGTGAGTGCTGGAGAAACTCACCTCAGTGATCATGCAGGCCACGGCTGGACGGCTGGACCATGTGCTCCTGCGGCTCCTCGTGTGTCACACAGCTGCGGGGCAAAGACAGAAAATAGCTTGATAATTGCTGCTGTCATCTTACGAATGCCAGAGGGGAACAAGGCCACGCTGACACGCCGAACCCCGCTGGTCAGATTTAGGCCTCTGATCCCCGGAGAGCAGCCGCTAACAAAGGAAATTATGATCGGCACACGGTGAGTGGCCAGTTTGACCAATCAGAGCCCGATCTGTGCAGTTACAGCGGGTAAATTTATCCAGACAGGGGAAACTCTCACTGTAAGACACGCTGATGTGGCGGCATTTCAATGAGATGCCTGGAATGACGCTCAAACACACACTGAAATGTTTTCATAAGATATTATAGGATAAGTCCACTTCCAGAATAAAAATTCCCTGATAATTTACTCACCCCTAAGTCATCCAAGATGTTCATATCTTTCTTTCTTCAGTCGCAAAGAAATTGTTTTTTGAGGAAAACATTCCAGGATTTTTCTCCATGTAGTGGACTTCAATGGTGGCCAATGATTTAAAGTCCAAAATGCAGTTTCATTGCAGCTTCAAAGAGCTCTACACGATCCCAGCCAAGGAATAAGGGTCTTATCAATCGAAACAATGTGTCAGTTTCTGAAAAAACAAAAATCCACTTTTTAAGCACAAATGCTGGGCTTGCTCTAGCACTGCGATGCATGTGTGTCTTCACACATTACGTAATCCTGCTGGAAAGGTCACACGCGGTTAGTTCTTCGTCTTTGTACTTCAGTTAAAAACTCCATCTCATTTTCTCCTCCAACTTTAAAATCATTTAACATTGTTGTTTTACCTTTTTTTGTAAAGGGCAATGACTTTTTTTGCATGTCGGCTTTGCACTGGGTCGGTGTGTCCGCCTGCGTCACGCATGATCTTTCCAACATCAGCTGATAAAGATGCAAATGCACATCGCAAAGCTAATGCTAGCCCAGCATTTATGGTTAAAAGTGTATAAATATAATTTTTTTAAAGAAAATGACAGATAGTTTTGCTAGTTTCGCTCGGCTAGGATCGTGTAGAGCTCTTCTTTGATCGTGGTTGTATCTCTTTAATAGTGCTACTGGATCTTAGCGCTGCGTTCGTCACTATCGACCACCATATTCTTTTAAATAGACTAGAACACGTTGTTGGCATTAGTGGAAGTGCATTAGCATGGTTAAAATCGTACTTATCTGACCGCCATCAGCTCGTAGCAGTGAATGAAGAGGTATCATATCCATCACAAGTGCAGTATGGAGTACCTCAAGGCTCAGTACTAGGGCCGTTACTTTTCACGCTTTACATGTTACCCTTGGGAGATATTATCAGGAGACATGGTGTTAGCTTTCACTGTTATGCTGATGATACTCAGCTCTATATTTCTTCACGGCCTGGTGAAACACCAAATTGAGAAACTAACGGAATGCATAGTCGATATAAAAAACTGGATGACGAGTAATTTCTTACTGCTAAATTCTGAAAAAACAGAGGTGTTAATTATCAGACCTAAAACCCCCACATGTAATAACCTAGAACACTATCTAACACTTGACGGCTGCTCTGTCAATTCTTCTTCATCAGTTAGGAACTTAGGTGTGCTGTTTGATAGAAATCTTTCATTTGAAAGCCATGTTTCTAGCATCTGTAAAACTGTGTTTTTATTATTGATCAACAAACTACAGTTGGTCCAAAATGCAGCAGCTAGAGCCCTTACTAGAACCAGGAAGTACTATTTAGCACCCAAACTCTGGAACAATCTACCTAATACTGTTCGGGAGACACACACACTCTGTCAGTTTAAATCTAGATTAAAGACACATTTCTTTAACCTGGCTTACACATAATACACTAATACACTTCTATCATTCAAATCCATTAAAGGATTGTTAGGCTGCATTAATTAGATCAACCGGAACCGGGAACACTCCTCATAACACATGATGTACTCGTTACATCATAAGAAGAATGGCATCTACGCTAATATTTGTCTGTTTCTATTCTGTTTCTCAGTCCGTGTCCGGATCAGATGGTGGATCGGCGCCGGGAGATGATGTCTGCGGCCCTGGAGGCCGGACACCTGGATGAGCCCCGGGGACATATCCCCAGTGAAGACCTCGACTAAAATACAATAAAATTAAAAATAAAACAAAATAACTAAAAATATAATAAAATACCTAACTGCATAATACTATTATTGTTAGAAATTGCGACAATATAAAAATAGAAATATAATACATTCATACATTTAAAATTTTGATTAAATCAATAATTAAACAATAAATAAACAATAATATCCTGGCCAGAGGAGAACTAGCCCCCCGACTGAGCCTGGTTTCTCCCAAGGTTTTTTTCTCCATTCTGTCACAGAGAGAGTTCTGGTTCCTTGCTGCTGTCGCCTCTGGTTTGCTCAGGTGGGGACACTTAATTTCTGATTATCATCAATTTGATTTCACAGATACTATTTAAATTTTATTGCAAGACAAAAAGAAAACCACGCGAAACAGCACTGCATTAACATACAATAACAAAGGAGAAAAAAACAACAACAATCAATCAGAAAGAAAAATATTGTCATACGCCTTAATAAACTTATTCTTATTGTCATCAATGTGTTTAAGAGATTTAACAATAAGCAAAATCTCTGCAAGAAAGACATCAAATCTAGGTAACGTATTGAGAAATTTGTTTTTATGAATAAACAAATTTGCAATGCAAAACAAAAAAAATAACAAGATCGATAGCATGGTCACTATCAGAAAAATACAAAAATATCTTTCACAGATACTATTTAAACTAAACTGAGCTAGACAATGACATCACCGAATTCAATAATGAAATGCCTTTAACTGAAAATTGAGAAAATAGTGTTTAATCTTATTATTATACATTACTGACACTCTGTCCTCCAATCTGATACTGTTAAGTGCTTTGACACAATCTGTATTGTTAAAAGCGCTATATAAATAAAGCTGACTTGACTTGACTCTTTGAAGCTGCAGTGAAACTGCATTTTGGACTTTTAAATCACTGGCCACCACTGAAGTCCACTATATGGAGAAAAATCCTGGCATGTTTTCCTCAAAAAACTTACTTTCTTTGCATCTGAAGAAAGAAAGACACGAACATCTTGGATGACACGGGGGTGAGTAAATGATCAGGAAATTTTTATTCTGGAAGTGGACTTATCCTTTAAGAGAGCAACATGCACAGAACCGCAGATACTTCAGCAGCGGGAGAAAGACATGCATTAATCAATACATGCAGACGACACAATGTGCACTGCACACACACACACACTGGACACACATCACATGCATGCACACACACACACACACACACACACACTCGACACACATCACATGCATGCACACACACACACACACACACACACTCGACACACATCACATGCATGCACACACACACACACACACACACTCGACACACATCACATGCATGCACACACACACACACACACACACACACACACACTCGACACACATCACATGCATGCACACACACACACACACACACACACTCGACACACATCACATGCATGCACACACACACACACACACACACACACACTCGACACACATCACATGCATGCACACACACACACACACACACACACTCGACACACATCACATGCATGCACACACACACACACACACACACACACTCGACACACATCACATGCATGCACACACACACACACACACACACACGCACACACAGTTGAGGCATTTCATGCTGAAATTATTACAATTACAAAACAAGTCTTTATCCTCAGACTATACGATATAGTTGCTGTTATCGTTGCTGATACAGTTATTGTTAACATTACATTTATCGTTAACATTATCACTAACGTTACTTATAATTACTGTACGTATATAGTTATTGTTATAGTTATCTACATCATTATTTTTTATTATAGTTGTTAATAGTTCTTATTTTAGAGCTCAACATCCTCTCAAACTGTGCTCTGATTTTGTGATCGGTCAGATGTTTCATCTCTAGTTCCTCAGAAAACCAGCGGTAAGAAGAAGAGAACACATGCTGCATAAATCTCATTATCCAGAATAAGCCTCGGCTAATCAATGTGTGAGATACTCGGCAAGCGTTTGCTCCTCTGACCGCTATAAATAGAGTCTTTTTCCAGAGCGCTGCAAACTGATCCCTGATCTAAAACAGAGCGTGCCTGATTCCCTGACCAACATCAGACCAACATCAGACCAACATCAGACTAACACTGCTGCTGTTGCCGGGACAACCGCACCAAACAGTGATGAGGCCCCCCTTATTTCCAGCAGAATACAGACATTAATGACACTGAGCTAAGCCCTGGATATCCACTCCCCCTAGATCCCATCCTGATTACAACATCGATAATTAAATATCAGCATTATTGTCAGTATATTGCGACACCTCTAATCTTAATTTAATGCTCAGATGTACAGGAATGTGAACATATCAATGATGACCTGCTGTGATGGAGGTGTTGATGAAGGCTCTCAGTCCGTCTGAAGCTGCAGGAGTTTGAGTAAAACACCAGGATTGATCCTCAATGATTACAGCTTCAAACCCTGAGCACCAGCAGTGTGAACCTGTGTTATTAGGCCGTGTGTTTGACCTGCTTAATCCAGCCTGAAGGTGTCCAAACGCTAATTAATGACATCTGCTCCTCTTCCCCAGTCCTGTCAATCACATTATCCAGAGCACGCTTTAGCGCAGATACAACTCCGTCTGACACGCATTACACAAATCCAGCCTTTATGACCTGTATCACAAGAACCGACAGACCAATCCAAACGTCTCAGACCACTGAAGAACCGACATCCAAACGTCTCAGACCACTGAAGAAAATGTGCATACTTTGTGCTTTTCTAATTTAATACACATTTAAACAAATAAGTCAGTGAAAGTTGAAATGGATCATAAAATGTGAGACTGTCTCAGTGTTTTCAGCACCATGCACCAGCTATTATAATTAAAACAAAAATATATGTTAACTGAAATAAAATAACATTTAAAAAACCTACACTTTTTATTTCAGCTATAGTTTCCAAGGCAAATGTTTAATGTAGGCTAGTTTAAACTTTATGTACTAAAATAATAAAATAAATATATATAAATACACACACATATACACGTACAATAAAATAAAACAACAAAAACACCAACATTACTAAAATTTTTACTAAAATTAACATGACAGCAGAAAATATAAAAAATAAAATTAATTTAGATATATTAAATAGCTACATTATTACATAAATACAGTCTAATTGTGACTCTAAAATAGAATAAAGTAAAGTAAAATAAAATAAATACTGACTGGAGCTACAAGAACTGAATCTGATCATCAAAAGAGCATCTTTTAAACAAAAACTTCTCAGAGTCTTCTCAGACTTTTGGACCACCTTTGTTGTTAAAAGCCTAACCACGACCAGAGCTTCTGCTAATGCTTGTTTTCACAATCAGTCGGTCATAGAAACATATAGAAGGCCTTATTGATCCTGCAGAAGCATAAGCGGTCAGTGTCCCTACAGAAGCATCTGTTCCTGCTCCTCACTCAAATATTCCTTCATCTGGACGAGATGAAGCTGTTAAACACCGGAGAAGAACCCAATAGAGTGAGACAAACCCGTCTAACACTGATAATCCCTAACCCTGATCCTCCTCGAACATCTCAGATCTGCTCAGCTTTTCACAGCAGAAGGTCTGATCGCTGACAGAACGAGTGTCTGGATCTCAGTAGATTACGAAAGCTCGTCTGTCGCTTCAGATTAAACCACGTTCAGATGAGATCAGGACCACCTGTGTTCACTGCAGATTGTGTCTAGCAGTGCTGGGAAGGTTACTTTGTAATTTAATTAGGTCATGTTTGGTGGGAATGCATGCGGTGGCTCTGGAAGCACATTTAGTGAGTTTGAGCTTGTTTGTGGATCTCAGAGGCACATGGTGGGAATGACGGGATCTGGGCCAGGCATATCAGTGTCTCATCCGTCTCGCATACACACTGCCTTCCAAAGCCGGCCGGCGAAAGCTTGAAACCCGAGCCCTGGATCCGAGCATGAGCTTCAGTCCATGTGCAGAAGAAGAAGCAGAACCCACAACAAAACCACCGGCGCTCAAACACTCAACACTAACTGATTCTACAGTGCTTTTCAGCTGCTTACACACACTTTCAAAACTTTGCCTCCTTTTTTCAAAACTTTACACACAATTCCAATGAATGAATTGCACACAAAATGCAAAACATATCTCTTGCTAAATTAAACACCGCATTCAAAATATCACAAACACATCTCAAAAGCAAACATTTGCCATAATATAATATTAATTCCTGTTAGATTTGTGTGTGGTACATAGAGAATTGTGTGTTTCAAAAAGTGTCAAAGTCTGTGAATTAGTGTCTGGTTTTGCAGATTTGGTGTGTTTCTGCTGTTTGAGTGACAGCTTTCAGAAACTGTGTGACAAGGAAAGATTCTGTGTGTAAGCAGATGAATAAAAACTGTAAACTAGACAATAAACAAGTCATTAGAAAATAACAGATGATGCAAACGTTTTCAAATATAAAACAAACTCATCTGTAAAGCAGCTCTACAGAGGACAGGAGTCATTATTCAGCTCAATGCAACGATGGCCCAGTTATTTTAGCATCATTGAGATACTATTATTGTTTTTGTTAATCTTGTGAATCAAATTTTAAATATTTTTCTACTTTCATGTTAATTTTAGTTAAAATTTTAGTCTTTTTTTGGCCATTTTTATCAACTTGTGTTGTTTACAAATGTTTTTTTTTTTTTCAGTTTTATTTTTAGTTAACTAAATGAAAATCATAAATGTTGCCTTGTCAATTAGCTAAAAAACAGTCTTTAAATTGTAAACATGCAAAAAAGCACAACATACTAGAGAACGTCCTGCTCACTGTCATAACAGGCAAATATTTACTGAAATAAAAATATAAATAGAACATTTTTCTGTTACTGTAATACATTAAAAGCATTAAAAATTTACCTAAAATGAATACATTTTTTAAAAATAACAGAATCATTGAATCTTCATATAATTCAGGCAAATATTTCCTGTAATAGCAATGTTTCAATCTAGTAAGTATTATTGTTTGATATTCAATACATTTTTGCAGTGTGTGTGCGTGCGTGCGTGTGCATCTTTGCTCACTGATCACACACACATCCCCTCACAGATGTGATATCAGTCACAGAATCAGGTACGACTGATGACGAGTGCTGTCCATCATCATGATCTCAAACACAGAGAGACGCCTGACCATCCTGCAGTGTGTTACCTTCAGAAGCATGCATCCTTTGCTGCAGAACACACTCACACACAGATGTGAAGCGTCTCACCTCAACTCCTCTGATCTCACGCTGCTTCTCTTCTCCTCCTGAGCGTCTGCTGCTGTGCTCCAGACACATTCAGAGATTCAGACAGACCGAGAGAGAGAGAGAGAGAGAGAGAGAGAGAGATGGGTGGGGGCTGCAGTGGGAGGAGAGACAGCAGATATCAGAGCTACAGCTAAATATAACAAACACACACACACACACACACACGCACGCACACACACACACACATTTAGTGCTCAGAAGAGTCCCAGGATGCACCTCATGTATGTCCAGAGCTGCAATCTAGAGAAAGAAGTGTCAGAGTGTGTGTGTGTGTGTTTGACACATGAGGACATAAATGTGTATAATGAGACTGGTATTACAAGGAGAAGGTGACTTTTCAGGACATTGACCCATGTCCCCACTTTTCAAAACACTTATAAATCATACAGAGTGAGGTTGGTGTTTTTTTTGGGGGGGGGGGGGGGGGTAGAGATGCACTCCTGTGTGTGTGTGTGTGTGTGTGCACAGTCTCCTGTGAGGGCTAAGTTTAGGTGTAGGGTTGGTGTAGGGCAATAGCACACACAGTTTGTACAGTATAAAAACCATTACGCCTATGGGATGTCCACACTTTTCACAAAAACAAACGTGTGTGTGTGTGTGTGTTTGTTCATGGGCCTCATAAAACACACAGCTGTCATTTGGCCAGTTCAAGATGGCGCCGCTGTGTTCGGTCGCCGTCAAGGCTGCTCCGCTTAGATTGTGCTTTTATTTACTTTTTTACTTACTTTTACTTTCTCTTTTTTCACATTTTACGTCGGCACTTTTCACTTATGACAGAGAAACACTTTTGGACATTGGAAACCGCTACACTAACCTGTTCCAGGACACCTTATCCACGGATCCATCGTGGCCACTAGAGATTCTTCGGAGCACGGAGATAAACAATAACCCCCCGAGGCGACGGATCAAGAAACACAGCGGGAAATGCACTGGGATTCGAGATAGACTCAGGAAAAGGACTCACAGTCCTCCTCTTCCGAGCATTCTGCTCGCAAATGTCCAATCCTTGGAAAATAAAATGGATTATCTTAGAGCCAGGATTAGTTTCCGACGGGACATTAGGGACTGTAACATCCTCTGTTTGTCTGAAACATGGCTTACGCTCTCGGTCCCGGACACTGCTGTAATACCGAGTGATAACTTCTCTGTTTTTCGGACGGACAGAACAGCAGAGGCCGGTAAATCCAGGGGTGGAGGAGTGCGTTTCATGATTAACAAGAAATGGTGTGACCCCAGGAATATCTCCATTCTGTCGCGTTCCTGCTCGCCTCATCTGGAACATCTTTCCATTATTTGCCGCCCATTTTATCTGCCCCGGGAGTTCTCATCGATCATTGTTACTGCTGTGTACATTCCACCACAGGCGGACACTGGCTTGGCTTTGTCTAAACTTCACGATGTGCTCAGCGGCTACATTAACAAACATCCTGACGCTGCCTTCATCATCGCGGGAGACTTTAACAAAGCTAGCCTCAGGCAGGTCATGCCGAACTTTCATCAACACGTATCCTGTCCAACTAGAGGACCAAACACACTGGATCACTGCTATACTCTCAGTTCAAGGATGCCTACAAAGCCCGCTCACTACCGGCTTTTGGCAAATCGGATCATGCCGCCATTTTCCTCACACCGGAATACAAACAAAGGCTCGTTCAGGATCCTCCGGTGCAGAGAGTAGTGACGCGCTGGTCCTCCCACTCAGAGGCTATGCTGCAGGCGGCGCTTGATGACGTCGACTGGGACATGTTCCAGTAAGAGCTGCTAAACACAGATACAGAGAGAGAATTGAGACTCATTTCCAGCTCAATGACTCTCGACGGATGTGGCAGGGACTGAGGACCATCTGTGCCTTCAGAAACAAATCCTCCGCAGAGGTGAGAGCAGATCCATTGCTGGCCGACGAGTTAAACACCTTCTACGGCCGCTTCGATGGCAACGGCGGCGGCATGTCTCTGCCGACCAGCGCGTCAGGAAGCAGCAGGCAGAGCAGCGATGATCCTGTAATCACCGTGTCGGAGGATGAGGTTCGGAGGGAGCTAAAGAGAGTGAACGTCAGGAAAGCAGCCGGACCTGATGGGATAATAAAATGGGGGTGGTGATGGCACAGTGGAATAAGACACATGCCTTTGGTATGAGAGACCCGGGTTCGAATCCACTGTGAGACACCAATGTGTCCCTGAGCAAGATACTTAACCCCCTAGTTGCTCCAGAGGCGTGCGACCTCTGACATATATAGCAATTGTAAGTCGCTTTGGATAAAAGCGTCAGCTAAATGAATAAATGTAAATGTAAATGTAAATGTAACCGGCCGTGTTCTGAGGTCCTCTGCCGATCAGCTCGCTGGTTTGTTCACGTCTGTCTTTAATGAGTCTCTTACTACCTCCGTGGTTCCCACCTCATTTAAAAAATCCATCATTATCCCTGTGCCAAAGAACAATAAACCCTCTTGCCTGAATGACTATCGCCCAGTTGCCCTCACATCTATAGTCATGAAGGTTTTTGAGAGACTTGTAAAGAGCCACATCTGCTCCTCCATACCTGATAGTCTGGACCCTCTTCAGTTTGCCTATCGCCCAAACAGATCTACTGACGATGCCATCTCTCACGTCCTCCACTCTTCCCTCACACACTTGGACAGCAACAATGGGAATTATGTAAGGCTGCTATTCATTGACTATAGCTCAGCTTTCAACACTATAGTCCCCATCAAGCTGGCTTCTAAACTCACTGACCTCGGCCTAAACTCCTCACTCTGTGACTGGATTCAAGACTTCCTCACCGGCAGACCTCAAGTGGTGAAAGTTGGCCAGTTCACCTCAAACTCCATCACTCTGAACATAGGAGCCCCACAGGGCTGTGTCCTGAGTCCCCTGCTCTACTCTCTCTACACGCATGACTGCGTGTCCTCTCACAGCTCCACATCTATTATCAAATTCACTGATGATACTGTGGTTCTGGGCCTCATCTCCAACAACGATGAGACCGCATACTTGGATGAGGTAGAGAGACTCACATCATGGTGCCAGGACAACTGTCTCTCTCTGAATGTGAGCAAAACTAAAGAGCTGATCATGGACTTCAGGAAGAGACAGCAGCAGCCCTACACTCCTCTTATGATCAGTGGGACCCCTGTGGAGAGGGTGAGCAGCTTCAAGTACCTCGGTGTAAACATCTCTGAGAACCTGACTTGGACTACACACATCCAAACACAGGTTAAGAAAGCCAGGCAAAGACTGTACCATCTGCGACAGCTGAGGAAATTCAGGGTCTCACCAGCAATCCTGAAAACTTTCTATTCAGGGACCATAGAAAGTGTATTGACTCAGTGCATCTCAGTGTGGTATGGAAACAGCTCCAATCAGGACTGCAAAGCACTACAGAGAGTTGTGCGCTTAGCTGAGTGCATCTCAGGGTCTGCTCTCCCCTCTCTGCAGGACATCTACCTCAAACGCTGCAAAAATAGAGCTGTTAAAATCATCAAGGACTCAAATCACCCTGGTAACCATCTATTCACTTTGCTTCCATCTGGTAAGCGCTTCCGTAGCCTGATGGCAAAAACTGAGAGACTTAGGAGGAGCTTCTTCCCCCAGGCCATCAGACTCCTAAACTCTAACTCTGTGTCATAACATCACATGACTCCATGTAAATATCACCATATCAATAAGCTATTCATAATTTTTCTCTACCTCATATTGCTGCTATTTAAATACCCTGGACAACTTTTTGCACATTCCTCTTTATTACTATTTAAGTCAACAACATACTGACCTGCACATTTATATTTTTTATCTTTTATTTTATGTTATTCTTTTATTTTTTCTACTTTTCTTCTTCTTAATATCTGTATACTTTATAATTGCACTGTCCTTGGAGCGGACCTGACCTACATTTCACTGCTGGTTATACTCTGTATAATTGTGTATGTGACAAATAAAACTCTTGAATCTTGAATCTTGGCCCTTTGCTTTTAATAAGAGCAGAAAATATCCACGTTAAATCTTATTTACAAGCCGTTTCCATGGAGACGCTGTCAATCACACCTGTCTCCTTCTCACAGAACAAACCATCAGTCTGGGGACATTTAAGATCCTACTAAATTTAAAAGCAAAATAGCAAGACAGTTAATTATAACACGAAAAAACAATAGCATGATCAAATCATGAAAGAACTCAAATTTTGGGGTCAACTTTTTTTTTTTTTTAATCTTACTTTATATTTTTGTTTTAGGTTTTCCACATTTACGTTGTACTTGAGGAGTAGAAACTTTGCCCTCAAGCTTCTGCTCTGTCACAAAAGCTGTGTCACAATAAATGCACAGAAATAATCCAGTAAGACCTTTGCTTTAAGTGTTATTATGTACTACATTCAGTGTCAACAGCACCTGAATAAAACTACATCTTACATGATTTGTTTACTGACTCAAAACCTTTGATGCAGCATTACTCTTTCCAGTGATAGGGCTTCATTAGCGACTCTCCATTGGATCAGCTGCCCAGTGTTCTTCAGTCCCTGTAAGGTCAAAGGTCAAAACAGTCAACATTAATCATGATCAATCTATTAATGCTACACTGACAAATGAGGCATACTTATTAACAGTGGCTTGCTATATAAAGTATATACTAACTTAAATATAAACACTAGAAAAAGAGGTAAAAAATCATTGTGAATCCGTTGAATTTTCTAATTTCATTAAACTGCTAAAAAAGGAACGTCTCCGTTAAAAAAGCAGTTTTATCAAGCTGATGTACAGTGTTAGCTCGAGCTGCTCGTTAGCTTGACCTGCTCCGTAATGATTAAAAAAACCTTTTACAGCCGATTCACGAAGTCATCTCATCGATTTACAACGTTTAAACTTTAATAAATCAGCCGTTTACTTTGATTATTTTAAACAAGTGCAATTTAACCACAATAAACACCGTTTGTCCCTGAGGTGCTTCCGCTTGAAAACAGCCGCGGCGCCGCTTCCACCATTTTTCGAATATGACGCGACGCCACGCCACGCCTCCTCTCGCGTGGCCTCATGGGATAGTAAAGTGTCCATCGTATGCCTACTACAGAATTCGGGCGGAAGTAGTAGGTCATCCGGGTACTTCTCGCCTACTGTTTTTCGAATACTGTGAATTCGGACATACTACTCGCCTCGCATACTGTTTTTCGCATACTATATAGTAGGGAAGTATGCGATTTCGGCTGCAGCCCATGAGATGATGTCCCTGACAGCCCACAGGAAATGACATCATCACCACAGTCACATGGAAATCTGTCAGCCAGTCACAAGCTCCGTCTAATTACTCAAAGAATAACAAGAAAACAAGTTGCTGTAGAGTTTCTCAAATGGGTTTGCAAAAGTTTGAGATTTGACTTAAAAAAAATAAATTAAAAATAATAATTAATTACTAATAAAATGTAAGATTTAAATAAGGCTGCACAAATAAGTGATTTTTTTTTTTAAGATTGTTATATTATTCTAATTATATTAAGAAGATAAATATATATTATACATTAAATATATATAGCAATATATATTATATATTAAATATATAAATAAATATATATTATATTATATATATATATATATATATAAGAAAAAAAATAATATTAATTATTAATGTGGCATTAAATGATTGTAATATTAGGTTAAAATCTTATGCTGACTTTTTTATAATTAGTTATAATAAAAAAATATAATAAATAAATGAATACAATAATATTACTAAAATAAAATTGTTTTGTGAAAATTGTTTTGTCATTCTTATTAACAATAATAATTATGTCTAATAAAATTACTGAAATATTTTTTTTAAATCTTAGGTGGACATCTTTATAATAATAATAATAATAATAAATAGTCATAAAAATAATAAGCAAACTAAATTATTAACATTATTATTATAATGTCATCCTTATTAATAATATGAATAATTATTATTAATAATTAATATAATGTGTTAAATTATTTGAAATAGTATGCTGAAATCTACAAAGATATTTTGTAAATTTCCTACCGTAAATATATCAAAACTTCATTTTTGATTAGTAATATGCATTGCTAAGAACTTCATTTGAACAACTTTAAAGGAGATTTTCTCAATATTTAGATTTGTTTGCATCCTCAGAGTTACAAGGCGAACGAGACGTGAGGCGTGCGGATCCATGTGCAAACTTTTCATTATAAACACAGTCAGTACTAGGGCTGTAGTCAAGCCCACCTTTATCGAGTCCAAGACCAGGACTATCGAGTCCGAGTCAAGACCGAGTCCAAAGAGGTTCGAGTCCAAGCCAAGTCCAAATGAGAGTCAAAACAGAGAAAGAAAATAAAAGCATCTTCAAAACCACATACTTAACTATTGATCATTTATGTGACACGAGAGACAGCATATCTTCTATTCTAAGATAATCATTTTGCATTATTATTTGTAATGATCTAAAAGCATGTGCAGCAACACTGTAGGATCAAATTAGGCTATTTTATTTACTTTAGGTTTAGCAGTTTCACTAAAGTCACATAATCTAAAGTGCAACTTCACATTTTCAGCATTTTTATTATAGTGTAACAATCACATTCTGGGCTGCCGATGGAAAATATTACAAAGAACAAGCAACATAAGTCTAAAAAATAAATCAACATGTTCCCATTCTTGAACTTGTTACTTGTTCTAAAGCAGGGTGTCCAAACTCAGTCCTGGAGGGCCGGTGTCCTGCAGAGCTCCAACTTGCCTCAACACACCTGCCTGAAAGTTTCTAGTACGCTTAGATGAGCTGTTTCAGGTGTGTTTGATAAGGGTTGGAGCTGAATTCTGCAGGACACCAGCCCTCCAGGACCAAGTTGAGACCCCTGTCCTAAAGAAACCATAGTACAATGTAACCCTCCCAAGCAAGGCTGTGTAGCATATAAACACCTTCAGCTCTGTGTGTCTGTGTGTGGCCACGCATGCATTTGTTTGCTGTTTACCTTAGGCCATATAATATAGGTGCAATAGCCTATATATCCCCCGGGGATAGGGAGATATAGACAGTATTACTGGTGTTAAGCTGACGCCATTTTTAATAGTAGAAATAAAATCATTTAGTTCAGTTAGAGAACAATTAAAGATTGAAAAATTAAAGAAATTAAAAATTGGAAGGTTTTTTTTATTGTTTCTATGCTGGACAATATGGCAAAAAATAAAAAATAGATTTTCATAGAATATTTGACCAATTCTCAATTTTGTACAATTTTAACTAGTCAACTTGAAAATATAACTACAACATGATTCAAGCAACTCTTTCTTTATTAAACCTCCATTTAAAAGAAAATTATATTCTAAGTACACCACACACGATGTAAATGTTAAACAAATCACTAAATATCTTTGCAGAAAAGATGCATGAACTACAACTACATCTTATACAAACTTTTCTTATGCATATTATATGTTCAGAAATAATACAAGAAAAAAAAATCTTAAGTAATTCAAATTCAAAATGACTGAAGGTATTGTTGGAAACTATTCCTTCGTCAAAGCAGAGACCAGGAGACGTTGGGATATCTTTCAAGCAGCAGTTACTCTTTATTGAGAAGTCGCTGTGCGTCGTGTAGTCATCCCAGTCTGACTATATCTCAGCACAGTAGAGTTTATACCTTTCGAGGGGGAGGGATACAAAGAGGAGGAGACAATCTAAACAAAGCATGCAGTTTTCCACTGCCCGCGTCGCATCTTTGTCAACACAAAAGCACATATTCTGTGTGAATGGCATAGAGAGCATCACAAGAGAGCGCTTAATCATGCGGTGGGATCTTCTTCTCTCTTTACTGTTATTGCCAAAGTGTCTAATTCTAGCGTTTGGTAATATTTCTATTCAAAATCGCGGTTTTTCGATTTATAAAAAATACATTTGTGGCAAAACATTAAATTCTATCAAATTAATCCATAAAATCTGAAAAATCGCCCAGCCATAGCCCCAGTGTTTGCTTATTCTTACTTTATTTAAATTTTGTGTAATTTATTTATTTTACATCAAGGTGTTTGATCTTCCAGGCTTTATTCATTTTGCTCTTATTTGTTCTGTTTCTTATTCATTTGGTTCCACAGCGTTTTTTTTTTTTACTTTTAAACATTTGTAAGTTTGTTATTTTATATTAGGCTTATAGCATATGGTGTATTCGTTTTGTTAATAAAAGTCCCATGTTTATTGCAGAAAATTTGTCGTTGTAAGTTATAGATAAGCAATTGACCAGAATTGCGCTATTGAAAGTGAAAGTAAAATGCGCGCGGGCATTTATAAGCTATATAAAAGCCAAGGAAAGTCAGGTGGAAGAGAAGGAAAACTCCAACGAACTTTGTAAAACCAAACTGAATTATGCAACTCCACGACATTGTGTCTGTGGCCAAAATAAAAATGTATTATGCCTCTGCGCCGCGCACACACTCAGAGACAGCCGTGCATTTACCAGGCGACCAATGGCAATGCCCGTTCTAGATGGATTGTAAATTAAACCAATTACATTACCCATTTTCCAAACAAGCGAGCCAGATTAATGGTTTTGTTTTGAAAGAGAAAAAAAAAGCATATAGCTGGACTCGGTCGAGACCAACTAGAACATTTGGCGAGTCCAATGACCAAGTCCGAGTCCAAATACCAACGAGTCCAAGACAAGTCCGAAACGACAGAATAACGTCTCGAGTCCAGACTACAGCCCTAGTCAGTACACAGGCAGGGTCAAACACCGGTAAACAGAAATGGCACGGGCAAGACACAAGAGAGATCCTACGGCAAGCGTGGGTCGGCGATCAGCGAACAATATCCAACAGGGCAAGGCAGAGAGATAATCCAGGGACACGAGCAGTAGTCCAAGAGAGGTACCAACAGAGTCCAAAGGGCAAGGCAAAGGGTTAATCCAGGAAACACAGGCAGAAAACAGGAAACAAGACTATAAACAAAACAAACTAAACTTAGACTTACAAAACACAGAATGGCTCAGTAAGGCAGCTGACACTTGGAGAGTGTTAAACGCAGAACCAGACTCAGAGCTAAACATAAACACAGAAGGGTTAACAGAATACGCAGAACAATACTCGGCAGAGAGGAAGAGGAAGTCCATGGTTTAAGTAGGGTGTGTGATTGTGTGATAGTTCTCAGGTGTGAGCGTGATTAGTGCAATCAGCTGTATATGTGTTGTCAGTGCAATGGATGATGGGAATTGTAGTTCGTGGGTGAAGTGCAACAGTGGTGTGGTGCAAGAGTCAGTGTGATGGAGGAGTGACCTCTGGTGGGGAGTAAACGGAAGTCCACAGACCAGATTCGTGGCACTCAGATTACAGATTTTCAAATAGTTGTATCTCAGCCAAATATTGTCCTATCATAACAAACCATACATCAATGGAAAGATTATTTATTCAGCTTTCAGATGATGTATACAGCTCAATTTAAAAAAAAAATTACCCTTATGACTGGTTTTGTGCTCAGGATCACATATTAGTTCAAATGTGATGGGGAATCTGAGTAAGTATTTTGCAATTAAGGGGTCCGGCTGACAGAATGTAGAGCTCAGGCTGCTGCTGATGTTCATGAGTGTTCAGCGCTGCTCATTCTCCTCATTGAGCACATAACACACTGAGCAGGGGGTACTAAAGATAACCAGCTCCAGCACATTCCCTGCATCCCTGACCCCAGATCACACATCTGAGCCTCTCCGTGAATCCCATCAGACTCAGAACAGCTCCGCGCTCACATCTGTGGGGGTTTTTCCTCAGACCGTTCCCAGCACTCATATTCAGTCCCAGAAGTTTCCAGTTCTGATTTCTAGGAGGCTCTTTTCTATTTGCGTCTCTCGTCTAATTCAGGAGCTCGCTGCACCTGAGGGGACGAAAACATCCGACTAAAATTAGCTCTTCTATTCCCCGTCTTTACTCGGCACTGGACGTGTCCTCACAGTTCCTCCCTCATATAGTTTGATCTGCACATTTGAAAGTCATGAAGCAGACGTGTGAGTTCTGATCCGCCTCGTGTCGTAATGAAGTGTAAAGCGTGAATGTAAAAGTGTGTTTGCGTTTGTCTTTCCACACGAGATGAAGTGATGTTCTCAGGGGTCAGAGGGCAACAGGTTCAGTATCTCTGCTTCATCAGATTTCATTTATTCCATGCGTTGATCCAGCCTCGTTTTACACCGACCTGATCATCAGCGAGGGCCAATCGGCCCCTGGAGGAGCGGAGGGGCCCTTCACAAACACATTCCTCACATAAGACTCCAGGGAAACGGCTTTAGAGATCACAGAGGTTAAGCATGCTTTGCTACTGTTGATATGAGAGCACTAAACAAGCCTTAATACCATCCTCTGGAGTTTGTGATCTCAGTTGCAGGCACAAAGGTGCCAGCGTGCTGTAGCCTGAATCATTTCATATCAAAGCGTGAAATAAACTACAAGCATGCAATGTCGTGATCAATTAAGTCATGAAGTTACCAAAAAGGTGATTAAAGCTGCCTTAAAACTGTGCGTGCATTAATATGTTATATATGAGTCACATTAAGAACATGTCTCTGAAATGGTTGTCCTGGAGCATCCAGCACTGTCTCCCTCATCTAACACATCCGGTTCAACTCGTCAGATCATTAGAAGAGACTGAACTCGGTCAGAAAAGATAGAGTTGAGAGAAATACGCTGCGTGTCAGATCCGTGTCACGTTCAGCAGCAGCAGCTCTTAAAGAAACAGCAGCCCAAACAACCTCATAACCAGCTGCTGTGATGTCTGTTCATCAAGAACAAAAGAATAAAGAGGAAATCCATCACTTCTATAGTTTAAGGATTCATCTGTATTTAGTGTTTGATAACTTTATTCAATGTCTGTATATTTCTGCTGAGGGGCACAGGTAGATAAATATGACATTTATTATAATGGGTTTATGTGAAGATTGTTTTAAGTTCACTTAAATTAGAAGTTATTTTTAAAGTCTACTAAATGTTAATATTGATAGCTCTTAATTGTAATGTAAAGTTGAATAGATATAGTCAATGATTAAATATTAGAGGGAAACATTTTTAATGGGGAAATCAGTATTAATTGGTGTCAGTGATAAACATAAAGAGGCCCTCAAACAAATATTAAAAATATACTGTCTTTATGTTGTTTGTACATTCATCTGAAGATTGAATGTGAAATTATAGCAATATAAAAGTATATTTAAACACTTTAATGTTAGCTGGGATTAATCGAGATTAATTTCAGAAAAAAATGTGCAATTAATTAGTTACTTTTTTTAATCAATTGACAGCACTTTATATATGTCAGTGTTGACAGCTAATCGAGTGTTGTTAATATGATACATTTAATGTTTTTATTTATTTAATTATACACATATTATATACATATTAAAGTGTAAAACACTCAAGCCATAAACCCGCATCTAATATTAAATTCTGATTCTAAAAACATAGTCATAAAGGAATAAAATAAGCATGATAACGAGAATCATCAGCACCTGAAAGACGGAAGTTAATTGAAGTATTTGTTTCGTCTGAATCGAAAGCGTTTGATGTACCGCCCGCTCGATACTACTCCCGCCTCGCGCTCTATACGTCACGAAGATCCTCCCGCCTCACGCCTCACGCTGCTGTTGGCGCGCTTTACAGTTTGAAACTTGAACGGTTATAGACCGGGGCCAAGTTCCAAGCAAAGTAATGGGAGTTACCAGATCGGGGCGTTTTTAGACCATGTGTCCTGATTGGCTGACGTCATAGTGATGGTAGGTTTAGGGGTGGGGTTAGGTAAGGGGGATCATTTTGTTTGTATGATTGAGAAGCTCCCAGCAGTTTGAAAACACCCACAAATTCAGAAACGCCCTCTTTTACTCTGCAGAGACCTCAATCTCCCAAGTTCAGCCCCCGAGCCCCGAACGAACGGCGCACAACGGGAACGGTGGTGTGTTCTGATGACACGGGTTGCAGCTATAGCAGCTGAGAAGATCACTCTGTGTGTTCTTTTAGAATCATGCTCGGAATCTGATCAAATCGGTATAAATACGTGTTTAATGCTGCAAACCCCGCTGGATGTTACAGAAGAACAGAGAACATCCCAATCTACAGGGATTCATGGAAACTGCTTCCTAATTATTCTGATCCAACATTCCAGGTGAAGGATAATCCACTTCTTTCCTCCGAGACTGTGTTATATCTATATGACCTTATTATATTTATTGTGAGTATTAGGCTTATCATTATTGCTGATCACTGCTGTGATAGTGTAATATTTATCATTATATAATCAGAGGAGCATAGGGACGTTTATAAAAGTGTCACTCCACAATACAACAGCAAAATATATAAATATGTATTTTAATGTTACATTAATCAGCGTCTAGCACAGCTTCCTGAGGAAAGGATATGATCAGAAGACATTGCAGTTACTACATCATATTTAGACTTAAAGAAGTGCCAGATCTATACTTCTGCTCTTATTATTTAACTTATTTTGCCTTTAATCTAAATAAACATGTGCAAATATACTTGCTCATGTGAATTTATTTAGATGTTAATTACATTTACTTACAAATTAATCCTCATCATGTTGATATATTAATATAAAAGGACAAACACATGTACTATCTTCAGTTGTTGTGTATAGAGCTGCAGACTTGATCCGTGTCTGTAATACTGCTTTATAAACACATTTCTGCTGAGTAGCTGATATTTCTGACACCGTTTACAGGAAACACACGTTCAACACAACCGTGCCGTGATGGAGGCCATCATCAGAGATCTGAATGAGGAGAACCGCTTCTTATTACAGAAGAAACTCAGCAAACTCTTAAACAGGTACATATTGTACGATTAGGACATGACAATCGAATAGGAAAAGCGGGTTTATAGCGTGTGTGATAGTGATCTATACTGTAATGACTTTACCTTCAGCACAGAATCATTCACAAGCGTAACATGTGACAAGCCGTTTTGACTTGTATTCATTATCAGGATATGCATTCTTGATATCAGGAAGATTTCTAATAGTAACAATGGCAGTTCTTGATATCAACAATGACGTCATCACTCACAGAAATGCATGATTCTTGATATCAGCAATTCAATTTCCACTAGTAAAAAATATTATTCTTCATATCAAGAATTTATATCCTGGGAATGGCAATAGGCCAGCCTTATTGACTTTTATTCATTCACAATTATGAATTCTTGATATCAGGAATTATATTTCCACTAGTAAAAATATTATAATTTAGATTTTATTTTGTGTTGTTTTGCCAAAACTACACTCAGTGTTAAAAGGGATAGTAGAGACACACATTTCCAAAACAATAAAATATATTTTGTAATTATTTTATGATACAATTTTTGTTAGATCTTAAGTGAACACATTTATAGTTACAAAGTAAAACAACAAAAACATAGCCTAATAATAATACTAATAAGCAATGAAAGATGGGCACGATTGTAATTCTTATTAATCGCTTCCCATTCCACTCCGAGCACACTGCTATTGAGTGACTGCTGCAGGCCTTAACTTGGCTGAAACAGACATGAGAAAGAGGTTCAATAGACTTCATCATTAATCTTGTCCACCGATACTTCAAGAACTGGACAACATGTTATATAAAGATCATACAAGTATTAGGACAGTACAGTGTGTATCACGTTTGCTCCCAATGGTCCAAAAACTCTGAACTCAGTTGGGCAGAAAGTGCATCTATCAAGTGCTCATCAAACGTGTCGGTGTACATAATAATACATTAAAACATTAAAAAAACTACAAAAAAAACACAACCATCTTTATACAAAGAGAAATGCCGGCACTAATTTGGGTACTAATATGACGAATCCTTAATGTAAATACAATGATAATAAAAAATAAATTAAAAACGCATTATTATCCATTTTATTTTTCATTTTGGTTATATTTTTTATTTGATATATTAAAAGAAATTGTAATGAAGTCAAAAATAAACATATGAAAGAACGACATGAAGTTATTTTTTATGTTATAGCTAAGTGATTGCCTTGTTAATTTTTTTAATTGTCCAAAGGACTTGGTGGCCTATAAAAAGAAACAGGATGAAACTGTTTAAAAAAAAAAAAAATTCATGACCTCATTAATATTCATGAACTCATTACCATAGCTATTCTTACTAGTAAAAATGTGTGTCTAGATATCTGTAAAAGTTTTTTTACCAGTTAAAATATTAAGATATCAGTAATTCTATTTTCAATTGCAGATATCAACTGGCTTTGTTGCTAGGTCCGTGCACTTTTGCGTCCATTCGTTTTTCGTTTTTAACCCAGACGAAAAACATGAAAAAGAACGGTTATAGTATTTTTAACTGCTATGCTGAAAACCAAAATTGAAATTGGAACCATGCACAATAATCCGTGTATCATTCGTCCTTTCTATTTTCAATTGATAAATGAAAATCAAAAAATGAAAATTTGATTGTTTTTTTTTGTTATTTGATTTTAAATCAGAAACGAAAAATTAAAATTGTCTTGTAGTTCATATTTTAAAATTTCGTTTTGGATCAAAAACACAAAATTGAAAAGGGTCCACACAACAGAATCTGTTTTTAATATTTAATTGCTGGGTTAGAGAGTCTACTCACGCGATACTTTGAGATTCGTGAGAGTAGGTTTTTTTTGTTTTTTTTTACAATAATTACAAATAATTTAGCCTTAACATACTCATTAAAATAAGATAATGCAAATAAAATGAGACAATCTGAAAATATTTTTGTATTCATAGATCTGACAAAATCGATTGGCTCTGACCCCCCCCCCCAACTCCGCCTATGCTTACATCGTGTTAGAGCTACACACGGAAATATATAAAGATAATCTGATACAGGCAGGCCGGTTCCTGAATCACTGAGGGTGCTTCTGAAATCAGTGACGCTACTCTAGCATTAATATACATGTTGCCATATTTTTACTCTGTTAATTAATGCCGCATTTATATGCAGCTGTCACTCCAGAAACATTGCAGCGTGCAGCTGTCACTGGTCCAACAGCATCATGAAAAACAACACTTATTCCAATTCTGAATTGATTAGCCAAGAAATAATAATATAATAATTATAAAACTGTCATTCATTTCAGTTTATCAAGATCTTGCAAAAAATCCGTTATAATCACTGAATCTAATTATGCGATTTCAAAATAAAAGTTTCTGACTTTGCATCTGGCCAAACATTAAAATTAAATGGATTTAAACGTAATCGCATGAAACATCACCAGGCCATTGGCACCCTCTGCAGGTATTGTTTTATAATATAGGCATATTACATGTATTCTAACAGTGAAACCATGTAATTATCAATAAAACTATGTAATTACTTGGTTTTGATACTTTATTTGAGCCAATTATTATTGCCTCACATTAGTTTATATATAAATATAGTCATATTAAAGCCTGTTGTTCAGCTCATAATTTTCCAAGTGTATGATACAGCTTTCTTTATTCAGGTCCATTATATATTCATGAAAAAAATCAGTTTGATTAAGGAAAGCAGTAACTTTGCCATAGCATCCTTTCAAAAGTTAAAGTTGCCACAGTCATTGCGTACGTGTGCAGCACTTTATATGTACCATTTTGTTTTATTAGTTTATTTATCAGGTAGTTTCACGGAAAATCATTTTCAAATGTTTTTTGTTTGTTGTTGTTTTGGATGTGTCCACTACCGCAGCCACCCAACCCTCAGAAAAAAGTTCAGCCTCAGGATTTTTTGTTTGCTTTAACCCCTGATAAGGTCAGGATTTTAACTTGGGTCGCATAATAAATGAAAACATTACCACAACACTGGATGGCCCCTGTAGTATTATTATATAATCATCTCTCCATATAATCAGGTCCATTAATGATGTGCCTGCTGTCATTTCTCTCATTTGCACCGTGCAAATTTCTCTATTTTTGCTTTTGCATGTGAACATTAGTCTTATAACTCTTTATATATTTCTTTACTCCGCTGCAGAAGAACATCAGGAAAGTTGGAAGACACTATAAAGGCCCTAAAGAATAAACATGGAAAGAAAGAAGCATTCAAAAAGATCAAGAGCATGCTGAAAAAAATCAGAAAAAAGAAGAATACCAAACATGCGAAAAGATGTATAATTCACTTTGCTATTACACATTATGTTTCTCAATCTTCAATACGCTTTCATAACATTTTTGTACTGTTTTGGTTATGTATTTATTTTTGAAACAGGTGGTGACAGCGTTCAAAAGCATAACAATCTTTCCCAACATCATAATAATAATTGTAATAATAATAATTCTGAATCACTCGGACAACTGTCGATGCAGACCCCAAATCAGTGTAACTTCACAATTGACCAGAAGGATGGTTGTACAGCACTTGCTCCAAACATGTTAGGAAACATCATAAATGGCGATGTTAACATGAGCCTAAATAAGGTGAGTGCCTGATCATTAAAATACTGTAATGATGTACATTTAGCTGAGTTGCTCATTTAAAGTGATAGTTCATCCAAACATGAAAGTTCAGTCATCTACTCACCCTGAAGTTGTTCCAAACTATGTGTTTCTTTCTTCTGTTGAACACAAAAGCAGATATTTTGAAGAATGTTGGGGACCAAACAGTCGTTGGTAGCCATTGACTGAAAAATAAATAAATACTATGAAGACAGTGGCTACAAGCGACTGTTTGTTTATCCAGATACTTCAAAATATCTTGTCATACAGGTTTGGAACAACATCAGAGTCAGTAAATGATGACCGAATTTTCATTTTCAGGTGAACTATCACTTTAAGATATTTGTTTGTATTTCATGAACTCCTATCAAGAGATCCAGACTCCCAGAAAATAATTACAGCTAAAAAGTTGCCAAAGTCTAATTTGTGTGATTTTTGTGAGTGATGTGGCCTTGGACGTACACTTGGACCTTTTTCATTTGGGATTTCTTGTGATACCAGCGGACTCTCATTTATGATATGGTTTATGTGTATGTTATAGGATGCTGTATATATTTATGTATATATATATTTGTTTGTTTTCTGCTACAGGTGTCTCAGTCTACCTCAGTAAACAAATATGGTAAGACAAGTTGTAGGACATGGTTCATTAAGTGTGATGCTTCTGTTAATAATTTGACTTTCCAACTTTATCCTGATGTTTAGAAGTTCTTCAGAATGTAAAGAATGAGATTAAATCAAGAATGATGGAGGACTCTGAGAGGATTTTGCAAGGAATTGCACAAAAGTCTGTCTCCATAAAGAAGATCTACACACAACTGTTCATCATCAATGACGAGTCGGACCCCATCAACAGAGAACATGAGATCTGGCAGATCGAGGCATCACACGATTTAAACACATCAGCACAGACCGTCATCAACTACAAGCAAATCCTTCAATCACCCACAGATGAGAACAGAACCATGAAGACCATTTTGACTAAAGGAATTGCTGGAATTGGGAAAACGTTCACCGTGCAGAAGTTTGTCCTCGACTGGGCGAGCGGAGAAGCCAATCAAGATCTAGAGTTTGTGTTTCTGCTCCCGTTCAGAGAGCTGAACTTGATTAAGACAGAAAAGAGTCTTTTTGACCTGATTTGTGACTTTTACTCTGAGTTCAGAAAGGCAAGCGAGATCCCTGAATGGACCTGCGATAGGAAAGTTCTGTTCATCTTAGATGGTCTGGATGAATATAAAAAGGATTTGAACTTTCAGAACAGCCTTTTGTCAGATGTGACTAAAGAAGCCTCAGTGGATGTCCTTCTAGTGAACCTTCTGCGAGGAAGACTTCTCCCGTCCGCACACGTGTGGATCACCAGCCGACCCGTCGCAGCTGCACAGCTTCCGTCGGAGATCTTCATACATGGATACATCACACAGATCAGAGGATTCACAGAGGAGCAAAGGCAGGAGTACTTCGAGAGGCAATTTGTGAATTCAGAGGAAAGAAAAGAAGTCATCCGTCACCTAAAGTCTCAAAAGAGCCTGTGGATATTGTGCCACATACCTCTGTTTTGTTGGATTTCATCAGTTGTTCTCAAAGACATCATTGAAAGTCAAAATAAAGATAGAAAAATACCCTCAAATCTGACAGAAATGTACATCCACTATCTGCTCATTCAGACTGGGCTGAGCCACAAGAAATATCAAGTGGAAGAGCTGTCTCAAGAAGATGCTCTCCACAGACATAAAATAGAGCTGTCACACACACATCTTCTCATGCGGCACAAAGAAGTGATTTTGAAACTGGCAGAGCTGGCATACAGGCAACTGAAGAAACAGAATGCCATCTTCAGAGAAGAAGACTTGAAGGAATATAACATCTCTGTTGATGAAGCGTCGCAGTATCCTGGCGTCATTACCTGTGTCTCAGAGCGCACATTTCTGTTTTACGAGACCAAACTTTTCAGCTTTGTGCATCTCAGTGTCCAGGAATTCTTTGCAGCCATGTTTGCGTTTCATGAATTTCTAGAATCGGGAAATCTAGACTCTCTGGAATTAATTACAGCTAAAAAGAGACCGAACTCTAATTTGACTGATTTTCTCAAAATTTTGATTGATGAGGCCTTGAAAAGCAAAAACGGACACTTGGACCTTTTTAACTGTTTCGTCTTTGGGATTTCTTGTGATTCCAGCAGACAGTTACTTGAAGGATTCCTGCATCCAATCTGGAGAAGTAGTTCAGATGATCACAGAAAGGTGGCCACGTACATCAAGTCTTTGAGGAGGAAAGGTCTGTCTTCTGAGAGATGCATCGGTCTTGTTCGTTGCCTGGTGGAGCTCAAGAACCAGTCGTTTTTGCAAGAAATGCATGAGCTTGAACGCTCACGGTGCAAAGAGCCCCTCACACCGTTCCAGTGCACACTTCTGGCTTACCAGTTTGTGATGTCTGATACGAAACAAGATGAGTTTGACCTCAGGAAATACAACATCACCTTAGACGGGTTTCAGAGATTCTCCCCAGCCATCACGCGCTTCACAAAGGCTCTGTAAGTACTGTGATGTTAAACACCTTCATAGTGTTTCATGAAATATTCCCAGTGGAATTTGAATATAACAGTTTAAAAGCAAAATCGTAACAGAGCTTTAATGCAAGTATTGAGATGCAAATTGATGCAAAATCTTAATAGTTTGAAATTAAAAACGTAAATGCAAGATTGTAACAGTTTTACTGCAAATTTGCAACAGTGAAACGCAAAATTGTTGCAGTTTAAAAGCAAAATTGTGACCGTTTTAATGTGAAATTTTAACAGTTTAAAAGCAAAATTGCAACAGTGAGATTCAAAATAGCTAGTTTTCATGCAAAATCATGTTTAAAAAAAAAAATTTAGTTTAAATGCGAGATTGTAGCAGTTTTGATAAATTGTAACAGTTTAAAAGCAAAATTATAATTTTAATGTAAGATTGTTCATTTTAATGCTAAATTGCAAGTTTAAATGCAAAATTGCAATAGGTTTAATGCAGAATTTTAACAGTTTAAAAGCACATTTTTAACAGTTGTAATGCAATCATGTAACAGTTTTAATGCAATATTGACAGGCTCAAAGGAAGCGGCTTGACGGAGCAGCACTGTGAGATCCTGACGCGTTACCTGACCTCACCAAACTCTCACCTGACTCATCTCGATCTGAGCCACAATGGTCTGGGTCTGTCCGCACTGAAGCAGCTTTCCACAGCGCTCTGTGATCCCAGCTGCCAGATTGAGATTCTGAACCTCAGCCACAATAACTTCAAGAGTCAGGACATGGAGCTGATCTGGGATGTGCTTTCTGGAGAAAACATGAATCTGAGAGTCCTGGACCTGAGCGACAATCTTCTACAGGATCCAGGAGTGGATATTCTCTCAGCTGGACTGAAGAGCCCTAACTGTCGTCTTGAAGTTCTGAAGTAAGTCAAACTAACCACAAACAGCAGAGTCCAAACACAGATAAAGAGGAGAATCTGACAGAATATGCTGATGTGTTTTTGCATTATAGGCTTTCAGGCTGTCAGATTAAAAAAGGAGTTTATCAGCTGGTGTCATCTTTGAAAGTCAATTCATATCTGAAAGAGCTGGACCTGCGCTATAATGATCTTGGGATCACTGGAGAGGAGCATGAGCTGCTCTCACTGAGGTACTGTAGCCTCTATCTGCTGTTGTGTCAGTGTATGGAAGGTTTATGTACATCCACTTCATCTCTTTTATGTTCTGTAATGGGACTCTCCATTTGTTTTAAAATGTGCTTAAATAACAGTGTGATTCTGCTCTTCTCTAACTAGTATTTCCACTGGAGGAGAATGCAGTCACCAACCAGGCCTGGATAAATGTGAGTTTAAACATGCATATGGATACTTTTACATCAACATTGTGTTAAAATGTACAAAAATTAGATGTAAAGTCAGCAACACCAAAGCTCCTGTAATGAGTCCACTGGAGGCAAGCGTAGTGAAGAACCCACGTGCAGCTTTATTTACAAAGTGATCCAAAGTCCAAACATAATCTAAACAGATGAAGACTAGACTTGGCATGAAACAAACTAGACTCACCAACAGCAGGTTACAGCATCAATACATGACAAGGAACAAAGGTAACGACATGACTATTTATAGCAAAAAATCAGGGTCACGTGACAAGAACCAACCAATGAGGAAACAAGACACATGACTAAGACAACCAATGACAACATGAAACAATGAACAAGAGAACCAATGGCATGAATACACGAGGGAAAGGGAAGCATGAAACAAACAGGAACTGTGACTAAATTTCAAAATAAAACACATGAACATGACAAAACCCAAAACAGACCTTACAGCTCCAAAAATATCGAAAATGTATTTAAAAAACTTTTGCATAACACGCATCATAAAGTTCATCAGACTGAAGACTTTACATTTAATTTTTTAGTTGTTTTTTAGTCAAGCACCCATTTGAGATTGATGAGTGTGCTTTTGTTTGCATTTATGTTAAAATGTACATTCATGTGTATTTGTCATTTGTAAAGCCCTTTTTCTATTTTATTTTAAAAGCATCACCGACTGATAAACATTCACCTTCTCTGAAGCTGCTGTGAAATTATATGTATTGTGTATAAGTGCTCTGTATAAATGTGAATTGAACTTTTAAGCTGACGTTTTCTGATAAATCTCTGTTTTTAGATTTCATAGCGCTGACCTTTGACCCTCAGACGGTTAATGAACACCTCTATCTGAGTGAGAACAACACTAAAGTCACTCGTCAGATAGAGAAACAGCATCTTCCTGCTAATGACGAGAGATTCGACATGTGCAACCAGGTCCTGAGCCGCCAGCCGCTGATTGGACGCTGCTTCTTTACGGTGGATGTGATTGGTCCAGATGTGCATGTGGGCGTGGCCTGTGAGGGAATGCAGAGGAAGGGAGCGAGTGACGCCGTATGTCTGGGACACTATAACATGTCGTGGAGTTTATGTTTGTCAGATCATTTATATGTGGCTCATCACAACAACAAAACTGTATCAATTCAGTCAGAGTCCGTCAGAAAACTGGGTGTGTTCATGGACCGGGACGCTGGTTCTGTTTGCTTCTATATGTTGAGTCCACAGCATAAACTCTTGTACATGTTTGATGCAGATTTTCCTGAGGATCAGGAGCTTTACGCTGCGTTCAGGATTCAGGAGCCAAACAGCTCAGCTGTTCTCACGCAAGAATCCCTATAAATGTGTGTACAGTTACTGTTTGTGATTGATTCCTCAGATCCAGAGAGATAAGTGTGATCAGATTTACGATATTAACCCTGGTGAAAACAACCAGCTAGTAACCACCAAAAACCAGCAGCAGGTGTGAAACATGACATCAGTCATCATGAACACCGAACCTCTGATAGTCCAGCAGATCTGAACCCAGGGTTGGCGCTAGCTTCATAACAGTGATATCCCCTATACGCCAGTTCACCAGGCAGCAATACTAGCCTCATTGTTCATTGCAAATAGTTGAATTGTCACTCATCTGCAGTTAAACCAATTCATGTTGCAGTTTCAAAGCGGGTCCTGTCTTCTGAATGATTGCGTAACAAACACATCCTTCAGGTGCTGTGAACTATGCAAAACAAACGGCTAAATAGTAACACAAAGAAGTACACATCCTAAAGCAGGTGTGTGAGTGTCGGCATCTATTTTAGTGATTGCAGTGTATGCTCATTCACCGCTTTATTATGAGTTCAAAATAACTATTGTTCTTAAATATTTAATAACTTTTGAACTTCTAATCCTATCTGAATGCTTTAAAAACAAAAGTGTTGTAAAGCTGAGATTTGTCTTATTTGGAGACTGAGAGGCTCCGCAGTGTCTGTGATTCAGTCATCATCATGATTCGTCAGAAGAAACCAATGCATTTCATTCCTCTGAGGCAAACAGGAACGATTGTTGACCCTTAGTCCCACCCCGTGCCCAGATTGGTTCAAAT
>NC_136715.1:555000-605000 GCF_936440315.1 Barbus barbus
GATGATGATGAAGGTGATGATGATGATGTTCCTCACCGTCGCTCCGCTCGCGCAGGGGATCCCAGGGTTCCAGCTGCGTCTGGTGGGCGGCAGGAACAAGCTCGAGGGCCGGCTGGAGGTGCTGTATAACGGCGCGTGGGGAACCGTGTGTGATGACGAGGTCAACATCAATCTGGCTAACGTGGTGTGTCGCGAACTGGGCTTTTCCCGTGGACTCTCCTGGGCTCACAGCGCCAAGTTCGGCGAGGGCCGCGGTACGAATCTCTACTCAGTGTTCAGTGGGAAAAAAACAGAGAAACATAAATTCACTTACGACCCTGTAAGTGTTGAGGAAAGTTACTTTTAAAAGTAATGCATTACAATATTGCTTTACTCCCTAAAAAAGTAACTAATTACGTTACTTCGTTACTTTTTATGGAAAGTAATGTTACGTTACTTTTGCACTACTTTTGCGTTACGTTTTAAATATGAGCAGGGCTTGATTGTTTGCTTTTAATATAAGAAGTTCTATTTATAGCAAATGTAAAAGCCCTTTCACAGTAACAAGTGTGATGAATAAACCTCAGACTGAAGGAAGAGCAAATGCACGTCTGTACAGAACGCAGGAGAAGAAGCTTCAACACGCTTCAGCAATAAAACACAATGAAGCACAACTGTTAGTTTATCTAAAGTCATTTTTGCTTATTAGTATGACTGAACTGGATCATCAAAGGTCAGCAGCAAAGACATTGGTTAATAAAAAGGGATTAGATACATTTGTGTTATTTAACATATTTAATTTCTTCAGGTTTGCGTCATATTCTGAGCTTGCATTTCACTGTTTTAATTAATTTTGAGGAATACTAAATCAGTTTTTTTTTTGCAAGTGAGATGAATTAATACATGTTGACATTTAGTCTAGAATTTCTATCGTAATTTGAGTTATTTCTATTGAGTTATTTGCAAATTATTAATTGGAAATATCATGTAAACTCAGGCTTAGAATTTTGAGTTTATACATAACAATTGCGAGTTATTTTGAAATGTAAATCAGAATTCTGAGGAAAAAGGTCAGAATTGCGTGATGCGTTTTTCACTTTAGGACGCGCAAAATTACATACATTAAAATGCATTTATATTTAGATAGAATGGAAGATATAGTTTGTTCTGCATGCTTATTGTGCCCAAGAGCATATTTATTTAAGCCCATGGGCCAGTTTTACTAAGAGCTTGCAGCGCAAACCGTCTTTTGCATTAAAATAGTTGGCTATTGTCAGGATTTACTAAAGAAACAGTGAAGAATTAGCGCTGAAAAGGCATGGACTCAGTTATTTTTGCACCTGACCTTATTGAATATGCATTTGTAGTTTACCTTTCAGACACAAAATGTATGGGAGGAGAGTATTAAAATGAATCACGTGTTTTACTAACGTTTGTGCTCGTCGAATTACTGGCATTTGAATCAAATCAAATCACCGCAGAAATTCCCACACTATTGTGGACTTGTACTCTCGCGCTAATTTCCCCTGTTTAGTAAAACTGGCCCCATATGTCTTCCTCACAAGAAACTACACTTCTAACCACATCTCAAGAGCTGTAGTTCCTACCACCAGAGTTTGCACGCTGATTGCAAATGTTCGTTTGAACTATGTTTCGGGAAACACCGAATCCTTGAACTGTTCGTAACGACGGAAATTTACTCAAAAAAGATTTTGTTACTTAGTATCTTTGTCTTGATTTCTAGTATAAATACCTAAACATTCTTGAATCAAGATGCATTTACTTGACACGTAAAATGATTTAAGATTTTAAGTCTTGTTTTTTTGTTTTTTTAAATAATCTAAATTTTGTTAGTTTTTGCTTAAAACAAGCTAAAATATCTGACAATGGGGTAAGAAAAATAATCTTAATTCAAAGGCTAAACAAGATTATTTTCTTGCCCCGTTGGCAGATATTTTAGCTTGTTTTAAGCAAAAACTAACAAAATTTAGATTATTTTTTTAGTAAACAAGACTTAAGTAATTTTACTTGTACAGTAAATGCATCTTGATTCAATAATTTTTAATAGAAAACAAGACAAAACACTAAGTAAGAGCATCATTTTTAGCAGTGTGGCAACCATAGTTGGCTAACGCTGCTTTTGTGAACGCACCCCAGGCTGTGAATGCCTCATGTTGACTCTCTGTTTGCTCATGTAGCTCCATCACCTCAGTGCTTGAGTAGAAATGGTTCTGGTGTGTTTAGGTCCGATCTGGCTGGATAACGTCTTGTGTTCGGGCAGCGAGAGCTCTCTGTCGGAGTGCCGCTCGAACGGCTGGGGTGTGAGCGACTGCACTCACTCTGAAGATCTGGGGGTCATCTGCAGCCCGGATCGACCCAACCAGGGTCACGTCCCCCGTTACCAAGAACCTCCTTCACCTCAGACCTCCAACCTGGTCTCGAGCGCTCCTCAGCGCGGGCACGAGATCGCGTTTCACCGCGGCCGTGGCCCGTCGTCTCCGCAGCTCAACGCCCATCGCATCCAGCTGCGCAGGAACGGGTACGAGAGCGCCGTCACCGGCCTGCCGCGGGGCCACCAGATCCCGGACTTCCCACGCAGCAGAGCCTCCTACAGACGAGCGCAGGACGTGACGCCCGCTCAGACCACCAGACACCCCGAGAGACCAGCACCAGCGCCTGAGCCGGTCTACAGCCCCGAGCCGGTCTATCCCAGCGTGGAGCACAGTAACAGGATGGATCTGGACTTCACCGACACAGACGAGCAGGTCAGGGTCTCTAATGCTCATCAAAGCTGCTTTTATTTGATCAAAAATAGAGTAAAAATTTGAAATATTATTATAATTTAAAGGGGTGGTTGACCTTTTTTTTCTAGGCTTGATTGTGTTTATGGGTTGCAGTCTAACGTGTTAATGCTTCGTTTAAAAAAAAATCATTATTTCTTCACATAATTTACCTTTATTGTACACCGCTCTGTCCCTTCTCCTTTGAACGCTCTGGTTATTTCCTGGTTTTATGAAGCCCCTCCCTCAGAAATACACAATGGGCTCTGATTGGTCAGCTGTCCCAGTGTGTTGTGATTGGCTCATACTTTTAGATACGTTGTTATTTGTAAATGCTACTGTTTATGTTAGCTTCTAACATTATCCTGATCAAAGCTTTAATACAGCAGAATATATGATTGCGTTGTAGCAAGAAGTGTAAGAAGAAAGAAGTGTTATCCAGCAAGTAATGTTCGTTACCATGGCAACCGCATGAGCGTCTGTGTTTAATGTTTCTCGTAGCTACGTGAAAAATATCTGTCTGTCTATACACATAATCGTTAGAAGACAGAATCGTGATTCGTATATGAATAGATGTTTCCTGCACCCCTAGTTTTGACGGCATGGCCTCTTCTCTAAAGCAGCGCCGCATGGCCCCGCCCCCTTTGTTGCATGTTCCCAGGGGGTGGGGTTTATGTATATTTCAGGGTTTGTGATGTCACAAACCCGGGAAGTAGCTCGTTGTAGTCCCTATCAGCCATAACTGTAGGCATTAAACTGCCATAACTTTAAAAGATGATATCGTTTGCATTGAACGCTCTCAATACTTTTATTCATAAAGGATTAAATTAAATTGATCAGAAGTTACAGTAAAGACATTTATAATGTTAAAAGATTTCTATTTCAAATAAATGCTTTTCTTTTGAACTTTCTATTCATCTGTGAATCCTGAAAAATAAAATGTATCACAGTTTCCACAAAAATATTGAGCAGCACAACTGTGTTCAGTGGCGTACTCCAGGTTTGACATGGTTTCCATAGGGTCCAGCTTGATCATCAGGGTTAGCTGTTTAAGTCCCGTGTTCCACTAACTCTAGTCTGACCGTGTTAATATGGCATGATCATTTTTTCCAGCGGTTCAACTGTGTCATATAATTGAAGACTAGCCGTGTAAACATGCTGTAAACCGCAGTCGTTTAGAGCCGGGTCGTTTGATGATTGACAGCTCTCTGGAGGATTCTGATTGGCTCTTTCAGCTCTTCCTGTCTGTGAGATGTAAAGCCCTAACCAAATACTCCAGGATTAAACCAGAAAGCTTCACATTGGATCCGTAATCAGAAGAACTGAATCATTTCAATCTGTTTTGCTTTATTAACATCTGTTTTTTTCTTTCATGTTCTCACTATATCAGACTATATGAGCCATAAAAGCCTGACGGATCAAATATGATACTCAACAAAAAACACATATTTTATCTAAAGGTTCAATAAACGCTTCCATTTCAAACGATAGATTTTGTCTGGTTTCATATGTCAATGTTTGTCCATGTCTCTCTCAGTCGTCTGGCTCGGTCCGGCTGGACGAGGTGCGTCTCCGACCCGTTCTGACCGCCACTCGGAGCGCTGCCATGCTAACGGAGGGCGTGGTGGAAGTGAGGCATGCTGGGAAATGGAGGCAGGTGTGTAGTCTGGGCTGGGATCTGAGCAGCAGTCGTGTGGTGTGTGGCATGCTGGGATTCCCGTCAGCAGAGCAGCACGACACACGCGTGTACCGGTGAGTATGTGTTCATGATTTACATTCTAGAAGATCCAACTTGATGGTTTAAGTGTTTAACCAACTGAACTACCAGCCGATGCCATTTTGGACCAGCAATAAACCAACAAATTATACGCGAGTGAAAGCTGGAGTGGAACATAAAATGTGAGAATGTCTCAGTGTTTGGTGTCTTTCAGGCATCACTGGAACCAGGGATATCATAGTCAACTAAAAAAAATCAATTCATTTTTAAAATTAATAAATAAATACTAAATGTTAACTGAAATAAAATAACATATAAAAACTTAAATTTAAGAACTTATTTCAACTAGTTGCCAAGGCAACATTTCTCAGTTTAATGTGGTTTAACCTAAATTAAAACTGATATAAAATATAAAAACTTTTGATTTTAGCTAGTTGTTTTGCAACATTTCTCATTTTAATTTAGTTTAACTTGATGTACTAAAATAACTAAACTAAATCAAATTAAATTGGTAATATTATCAAAAGCTGTAAAAGTATATGAATGATGCTGAAATGACACTAGTTTGATCATCTGGAGGACTTGTGTTTGTGCTGCTCATCTTTCTAAACATCTGACGGGAGAAAATCAGCCTTTCATCTGGAGAAATCTTCCACAGACTGTGTGTTTAGTGTCAGATTGAGCTTCAGCAGCATGTGCTAAAACGAGCGTAATTACATGCTTCCAGTGGAAAACCATCCGTCTGTCTCTCAGTCTCTGACTGGTTCTATATGTGTCAGGTGTCTGTTCTCCCGCTGCACTTCCTCTTCCTGTGGGGAGAAACGCTTGTGTAAGACGTTCAGTCGACCGCATGAGCCGTAAATAAGAGCGCAGCCGCACAGAGACAGGCTTCCTCTGTCTTTATATATTTTCTACCAGCATATTTTTAATCTGTTTTGTATATTTAAATTTAAATATATATATATATTTTTTTTTTTTTCTTTTTTTTTTTTTTCAAAAATATACAACAAATTGCCAAAAAATATATACAAATATATTACATACATGAATACATTCACATATGTCACATTCGAAGAAAACCGTTATATATATATACCGTTATAACCGTCTATAACACGTGAATATGTAACACTTGAATATAAATCAACAAGAATTCATATTTCAAAAATATATTTAATTGAGCTTAACTGTTTACAGCATATATTAAGCATGTATTTAAAATATATAGCTGCCTCAAAAATCAATTTTTTTATCGTACGGGCTCTAAGGGGCCATTCATACAAAATGTGTTTTTGCCTTAAAAAATAAATAAATAATAAAATGTGGCAGGAGAATGGAGCAAAAACACAAGGTGTATAGACACGTTTTTAAAAGTTAAACTTATTTTAACTTGAATGTGCAAACTTTAAGCGTTGTTCTATTGACGTTACTGGAAGAACGTTTGTTCATAATTTTAAGAGAACCTTGCAAGAACATTCTGAGAACAGTCCCTGGTGTTGTTTTGCAGTAATCAGTTGTTCCACAAGGTGGCAGCACTGTCCCGGGCCGCTGTTTCACAGCAGAAACTAAACGAAAGAGACGGACCAACAACAACAACAAAATATGCATTCCACAGTACGCATACGCTGATGTACAAGTACAAAAATGAAGTATACTTTGGGCTTTAGTTGGGAAAGTAGTGCAGTGGAAAAACATGTTCTGTTAGAGTGGCCCTTTAGGAGCCGTTCACAGCTACTTTTCCATTGTTTTTCTATGTAAACATGTCAAGTTAAAAGAATTTCAACTTCTATACGCAGCTCATCAATGTCAGTTCCAAAACAGTGGACCAATCAGAAGAGCCTGGAGGCGGGGCAAGCCTTTGTTTACAGTAGCAAGTTGGCATGGCAACTGTTTTATTTGATGTCAAACGTTTCTTTAAACTGTTTCTGTGCACTACGTCTCACGTTTTAGATGCAAAGAACGGCCCCTTATTCTGCTCCCTGCAGCACTGAGAGAAACTTTAATAAGAAAAACCACAGTTTTAATGAGCAGTATTTATGTGGTCTGGAATAGATTTAATAGTTTTGACCTTTAGTTCACTCTCACTTCACTTCACTTCACATTACTTGGCTTTATATCAGTTTCAGAGCAGATACGATGCAAGTGCTGCTCTTGTGTTCCAGTGAAATCTCCACAGATTCTTAAACTGAGATGCATTTACTGCAGAAACAAAAGGACAAAAGGAAGTGAGTTTTTGACTAAAACAAGAACAAATATCTGTTTTTGCTTTGAATTGTTTATGTTTCTGACCCATGGCTGATATTTGTTCTTTAAGTGTGAAGTTTCTCTACATCTGTAGTGAGTGTGTGCTGATGAACAGGACAGAGCGTGTGTATTGTTCTGTGAGGAGCTGTAATGACGGGCTTGAGTCTCTCAGGCTGCTGGTGCCTATATTAAACTCCAGCCGCAGGGAGATTCTGTGTTCCTGCGAGTGATTTTTAATAGTGGGTTTCGCTCAGCTGTTGCAGGACTCCACCCGTTTCAGCTCGTTTCTGTCTGTTGTTTCGTTTAAACTCTTTTCATTGTGAGAGAAAGCACCTTGGAAGAAACTCCCCAGTTTGATTAAATGTGTTTCTAGAGCAGTTCACTGATGTTATTTTATGGATTCAATCTTATTGTCAGATCTTTATATTTAAATATCATAATTAGTTTGACACAGATCCACTAAACACACAGAATAGCCACTTATCTTCTCTAAAGAGGGACTTTGATACAGTAGAAGCTTTGGTTTTGTTGAAGACAATCCTAGTGTTTTGGATAAAACAGGTTGTTAAAGTGATCATACCCTTACGGCAAAAACATAAAAATAAACATTTCAAATACATTTTTAAATAGATTTCAAAGTATAGACAAAAATATATTTGCAAAAATAAGTTTCAAAATATATTTACAATTTTTTTACCAATATATTTTTGAATATATATTTAACATATATTTTACAAAACATTTTAAATATATTTTGCCCTCCATATATTTCAATCCAAAAAAATAAGTAAAAAAAAAAAAAAAATATATATATATATATATATATATATATATATATATATGGGAAATGTATTTTTTGCCCCTGAAATACATTTTGAAATATAATTTGACTGAAACTAAACATTATAAATTGATATATATTTCATTGATCTTAACTGTTTGAAAGGTATATTTAGCATATGTTTGCATGTGTATTGTTTGCTGTATGTAGTGAATGTGTATAGGAGTGTGTTTGTGTGTGTGTGTGTGTGTGTGTGTGTGTGTGTGTGTGTGTGTTGCTGTGATCGCAGACAGGCGTGTGATCTACTCAGACTGATTGTCTCGTGTGTTTTCTGCATGTTTCATGTCTGTTCTTGACTGACGATGTGGTCGTCGCTCATTAATGCTTCTTCTGATCTTCTCTTGATGAGTCTGTGGCTCCAGGCTGCTCTCAGGTCATGTGACTGCTCTCAGCCAATCACAGCCCTGCATGGATCTCTGTTGATGTGGCAAACAAGTGGTTTCCTAAAGTCCTGCCAACTAGAGCAGACCACCAGCGCTCAGACAGACTATATAGAGATATATATATCTGCTTCTGAATGATGAACACACTACTCTCATCGTTTCCAAACACACAATGCTATCATGCACTTTATGTGTTAGTTTGTTGTGTTTGCATGCGACACAGAGAGCTCTGTGTGTTTTAGCAGGTGCTTGTGGGTATTTTTAACTGCTGCTTTAATTCAGCGACTCGTTAGGACAGTCGTTTCAGCTCTTTTGTTTAACCTGCCGCTGTGATGATGTGTTTCTGTAGGCCGAATCCTAGAAACGAGCTGCATGTTAGCTCTTCCGGCTCCATCGTCCTGAATCGATGCATGTTTGATGGGCTTTTTTATTAAAAGCCTAATATAATGTCTGTGATTGATCCTCATGTCATGTTATCCCAAGGATTTGAGGATTTTCTTGTGACACAAACAATGTTTTCACACTGGACTAAAACATACTGGCTTCATTCACACAGCTTCACAAAACAATGCTGATTATTTTTGTACTTTTTTGGCCACACTTGTGGTGTTGTTTATAAATGTCTTGTCATGCTATATTATCACCCAAGGGTGCAGGTTTGGTTTTGGCATTGGTGGACGTAACGGCAGACAACAGATATTTCATTATTTGATAAATGATTTCTGGGATAATTCAGTAGTGTCTGATATTGATCGTCTCTACTAAACTCTACACCCTGGAACATCATAAGTGATGTCCGACTTCGATAACTATAGTTCTCTCCTTAAATATGAAGAGATCAAACAACAGATGAGTTCATACAAATTTCATGTAATTCTGATATCAGTCAGACACTGAAGTGAGTTGTTTTGGTCTCTTCTGAGGAAGATTCATTCATTGTTTTATACACAGAGAGATTTTGATCAGATTTATTAATGTTCCTCCGAGCTCTTATTCAGGGTTGATCTAGATGAGAACATGGAAACTAAGTTCTGTGAATCCTCAAGCAGTGAAACTGCATCTCTATATTCATCCTATCCTATATTTCATCCTCTATATTCATCTATAATTCATCTCCTCTTAAGGTGAAAAAAGCTCAACCATGGTAACCACAAATTAACCATAGTTTTGCTACACTATTTGTAGTATAATACTTTTACTATAATAAAACCATGGTTAATTTTCTTAAGGGATTTGTATTTGTGTATACTTTCTTTTTTCTTTGTTTTGTTTTTATAACTGTATAAATGGTTTGATGTTTTGTAATGTTTAATGAAAAAGAAATCAGAGAAATTATTCACGATCCGCACGCCGAAGATCTGATCTGAATCAAATGATTCGTGAACCCACTCTGAAGCCCCAATATAAATGAACTGATTTGCTATACACGATTTGAAGTCCTGAACTGAATCAAATCATTCGCGATCCGATTAGAGCGCTTCGAAACAGTGAATCATTTTGCAACACGATGGTTTAAATGGTTGAACTGATTCTGAGTTTTGAAAAGCTGCATTTCACCCATCATGATTATATGTTCCTACTCTGCTCATCTATTACATGTGAATCCTGGAAAGCATGCAGTTTTCTAGTATATTTCTCAGGTAATATCAGTGGTGTGATCTGTTTCAGATGCAGCTGATATTACAACAACAGTGTTACATACACATATATTTCATTGTTTGATCAAAAATATTGCTAGGGACAATTTAGTAATCGCTGGATATTGATACGAACATGTCTTAGCGTACATACTCAATTCTGTGCCCTTAAGACATAAAATAGGCCTACATCAGTAATATCCGCTTGTGATTTTTAAAGTCTTTGCTTGCTATCAAGTGTCTAATGGGACTGCAGAGGTTGTTAGGGACATCAAACATCATCAGACCAAACAGATAAACTCATTTACTCATTGTGTTTATAATCGTGCTGTATTTAAGCTTCAAAAGTTGTGTTAATTTGAGAAGATTATTATAATGACCAAAAATGAATGTTGGTCACAGAGCTTATTTTCTGGAACAATCCAGAAGCCAATGGAAAAATCCTGTTGGGTTTCCTCTGTGCAACTACAAAAATACATCATCACCGCAGCCTCTATTAGATGTCAGTCCTCTCTCCTAAACCCCGCCCCCGTAGACATGTCAGCCAATCCGATGTCAGCTCTCCTCTATGCATTTACATGTATGCATTTGGCAAGTGACTTACTGTCACAGATCGACAGGCTCTCAGTCCACCCAATCACAGCGAGCACCCTCACCAGAGTACTGAGCACACCTGCACTGAATCATCACCTCATCACACCATAAAACCACACACCTCACAGCCATCAGACGTCCGACTCGTTCCAACGAAGTGGACTCATGTATGCTATCGCAGCTATTGATCTGTTACCTGCCCAAGTGTGTACTTACCGCTTGTATTCCTTCCAAGTGTTGTCGTCATCCGTGTCCAGGATCCAGATCCTTCCTCCGCGTCTCCGTCCTCCCCGAAGTGAGGTGTGTGGCACAGCGATCATCCACGAGCTCCTGTCAAGATCCCAATAACCATCAGTCAAGTATCCAGTCATCCCACAGTATCTACAGTCTGAACTATTCCAGTCATTCATCTGCCAACACTCATCTGCTTTTAACAAACTCCCCTTTTGTACCATCTCTCTCGTGTCGAGTCCCCTTCCGTAACACTTACACTAAATTCAGGGTACACATTTTTTTATCAGTTCTTGCTTTCCCCTGGAATCAAACTTACAATCTTGGCGTTTCCTCTCTAAACTACAGGAAAGCTCATGTTTTTGTGCTGTTTTTGAGTCTCGTTCTGTCTGTTAGGGGTTTTTCACCGATCCTCAGATGCTGCTGTGTTTCAGATTTTCTAGACCAGAATACACCCGGGCCTCGTTTCGCTGTGTTTTCATGCACGTCCTCCGCAGGAGCTGGGATATATGGACGGGAAACACAAGCATGAGTGGTTTTGGCTCAGCTTTGAGAACATGGAGATCTGTTTGTGAACGTCTGTTGACCACAAACCCAGCAGAACGTCCCAGAGTGTTTCGATAGACGCCCGCTGAGTTTATTTACCATCTACTGCTCGCTGACGATGCTATACACACACACATATATATATATATATATATATATATATATATATATCTATATACAGTCATGGTCAGAGTTATTGACTCCCTTGGTCAATATGAGCAAAGAAGTCTGTAAAAATACATTTGCATTGTTTATCCTATTGATCTTTCATTAAAAAAAATCACAGAAATCTAACCTTTTATTGAGGTCAAACAATTGAAAGTGTGGGGGGGGTGGACTCGTTAGGAAATAAATGATTTTTTTTTTGCCAAGGGGGCCAATTATTCTGACCACAGCTGTATGGATGTGTGTCTGAGATGTGACTGACACACAGAAACAAGCTCTGGCGCTCATGTGAAGCCTGTTTATTTAATCCAATCCTACTTATTGGCTCATTTGTGTCGTTTCAGGAAACTGTGGGACTCCAAGATGGAGGATCCAGCCACAAGGTACGGCTTCATTAGCTGATTATTTTCAGTGCTGGCTGTATGAACGGACTCGTAGAGTGATGTGGTTTGTGTTTGTGCAGGTCTGCGGTCAGTAAGAAGGCGTTCTGGGTCGAGCGGGTTCAGTGTTCGGGTACAGAGGTCTCTCTGGCGCAGTGTCGGGCGCAGCTCTCCGTCCCGAGGCGTGACGTTCCCTGCACCGGAGGGATGCATGCGGTGGTGCGCTGTGTTCCCGGTGCTCAGTTCTCCAGAAGCTCTGCCTCCGGACACAGACAGGCTCCGTCCCCTCTGAATGTGAGCGCCGCACCCGGTCCAGCTGTGAGCACTGGCTCCGGTGACGTGTGGCTCATGGTGTGTGTGGTTCCCCGCAGGCGGCGGTGCGTCTGAAGGCCGGTCCGAGGCTGGGCGAGGGTCGCGTGGAGGTGCTCCGTGAGGGAAAGTGGGGGACCGTGTGTGACCATCTGTGGGATCTGACCGCGGCCAGCATGGTGTGCAGAGAGCTGGGCTTCGGCTCGGCCAGAGAGGCCCTGCGAGGAGCACTCATGGGTCAAGGTAACAGGCTGTTTGTAATGTCACCTTACCATGGTAAAAAGATTCAGAACTGATACGAGCCACTCATTTCAATGCTATTTCCTCTTTCCCAGTGGCTCATGGGTAAGGGTTTCTCAGCCAGTCTAAACAGAAAACATGAAACGCTCACACGGACACAGTTCAGACGCTGTGATCTGAATGTTTAGTTCAGTCTTCATGCTCCTGTGCCAACACTGCAGTTTGGGCTGCACGGTTTTGGGAAAAAAATCGTATTGCAATTTTTCCTTAAAAAAAAAAGGGATATTATATATATAGAGTAATAATAAAAGATATTATGTTTGTTACTTTTACTAAATAACATTTTTAAACAAAATAGGAACTATTCCTAACCCTAACTCCCTGCACAATTTGCACAAAAAATTGTGATTATATATCTATGACTAATAATAATATTATTATTATTTAATTAAAAAATGTGTTTATTGATATTATTATTACATAAAAATACGACAAAAAATAAATAAACATTCCTTATTCTCTTTTTTCCACAATTTGACCAAAAAATAATAATTAATAATTATTTATCAATGTAACTATAAATGTTGTTATTATTATTATTATTACTACTAAATAAAAAGTATTAAACAAAATAATAAAGATTCCGTATTAACTCCCTGCAATTAATCTAATAATAATAATGATTATATTATTACCATAAAATATCAAATAAAACAAAACAATTCCTAACCCTTACCACCCGGCACAATTTGGCCATAAAATTGAGATTATATATCAATGTGACTATAAAATCATGATGATAATTGTATTATTATTATTATTATTATTATTATTATTAAATAAAAATATTAAACAAAATAATAATATTTGTAACCCTAACCATTTTTATATTTAAAAAATAAAATACAAAAATTTAGTGTTAAATAATAATAATAATATATGTCTATTTATTAATTTTGAACAGAGAGACCAGGCTTATTGACAAGTATTTTTGGTGTAATGTTGGTCCACCTGCTAGTCCAGGACTAACCAGCATAAACCAGTCTAGAGTTGCTCAGATGCTGTGGAACACAAGGCCCTGAATGCTTACTGTTGATCATGCACGTCACAACATAATGCATCAGCATGCTGACCTATATCATGTGGATTTGTTCCATCATCTCAGCTTTGGGGTTTTGGATGCCTCTATTTTCAGGGTTAATGTTCTGAATTATACGCTGTCAGGCTGTTCTTCAGTGGTGATGACGAGAATAAGAGACACGTTCTCTGGTGACATCGTGGCCCAACCGTGCACAAATTACAGGGAGTCTCGTCCATATGCACGCTTCTGCTGCTATTTCCATCTATTAAACGCTTCCATTTGGCCCGTGTGTGTAATTTACCGAACCAGCATCCACATCACACATGCACGTCTGCCCCCGTTTATCTTGCCATCCTGCCAGTTGCAGTTTTCTGCCGAACACAGCGTGCTAATGACTATTTCTAGCAGGTAAAAGGGCTTGTGGTGTCCGGACATCAGTGCATGGATGTGTGTTTGTTTGTGTTTGTGTAGGTACGGGTCTGATCCACATGAACGCGGTGCAGTGTTCGGGCCGGGAGAGCTCCATCACACAGTGCCGCTTCCAGGAGGTTCCACGTTACTCATGCAAACACACTCAAGATGCGTCTGTCCGCTGCAACGTCCCCAACACCGGGCTGAGCGCTACGGTACGTGCAGAGACACTTACTGTAATAGTACTGTAATCTTCTGCTCTTGAGTCATTGGCAGCCTGTAGAAGCGGATGGTAAAAAGTTGTGAATTTGGCACACAGGTAGAGGACAGTATGAACATGAGTCACAGCAAATCTAGCTCAAACTCTCTAGCGCCACCTAATGTCCTAATGTGCACTCACGTTATTGCATTAACCAAATTCTTGAAACAAATTTCTTGAAATTCTTAGCTTTTTGCCTGTTGCTCTGATTTTCACAAAAAGAAAACTAGATCATCTTCAGATTATGCCGATAAAAGTTTAAGAATTCAAATTGATTAGTCAAATCGTTCTCGAATAACATGGGGACGAATTTCATGAGGAGCACGCCAAAGTGGACATGAGGATATATCTCCACAACGCTTTTACATATTCTGACCAAACAAAAGTATAAGAACAACCATGACCTGAGGACACCTGCACAGTTTCAGCACAGCGCCACATAGTGGTCAGGAGATCATCAATACCAATCACAAACTTCCTGTCTGCCATTATGATTTTCTTTGAAAACCTACTCCTTGACTGTTTGTCTGATTTTCATGAAAATCAAATCAGATCATCGTAAGATCATGCTGACAAAATTTTATGGAATTCAGGTTGATTAGTCAAATTGTTCTCGAATAACGTGTGTACAAATATGATGAAGAGCATGTCATAGTGAGGCTGTATCTCTGCAACGCTTTAACATATTCAGACCAAACTTGCTGTGTGTTAGGACAGCCATGCCTGCACAGTTTCAGCACAGCGCCACCCAGAGGTCACGAGACTGATTCCTTGTATCGTGCTGAGAACAAAGATACCAGTTAAGCCAGACTTCCCGTCTGTTATTTTGATTTTCTTTGAAAACCTCCTTTTTCGACCTTCTCCAAGACTATTCGTCTGATTTTCACCAAATTTGATTCAGATCATCTTTAGATCATGCTGACAGCCATTGAATTTGTGCCGATACACCAAAACTCGTTTAACACATCAACAAATTTGATGGCATGAGGCCAAAATGATTTTGAAGCTGTAACACTGCGATACTTTAACATATTAACACCAAACTTTGACCTCACACTGAATACATCATATCAATTCTGTCACAGCGCCACCTATGGGTCAAAAGTGCTCAGCAATTAAATCATATTACAAGTGATTGCATTTATGGGTTTTTTAACAATTTTGCTCCAAATCATTTAGAAATGTCTTTGATTACTAATTTTTTCAGTTGTTCTGATGCTTATCTCCTCATTTTCCCTCTGGTTGTGCTCGGCCCCTTAAATGCTGCTTGCAGCCGTATTTTCTGAGCAAAACCGAAGCAGTGGTATTTCACCTGACGAGTGATGCTGAGGCTGCTGTGTGTCGTGTAATGCTCAGGTGCGTCTGGCGGGCGGGCGCGAGGCAGCGGAGGGCCGGGTGGAGGTGCTGATGGAGGTGAACGGTCAGCAGCGCTGGGGCTCCATCTGCAGTGAGAACTGGGGCATCAATGAAGCCATGGTGGTGTGTCGACAGCTCGGCTTCGGCTTCGCTTCCAGAGCCCATCAGGTACGTGACGTTAACTCTGAACTACATCTGTACGTCACAGAACTCACGATGGAGACGCATTTATTCACTAAATCGTGGTGTTGCACCAGAATGTTCACAAGAAGAAGAACGTTTGATGGGAAAAATATTTGAATGAACGACAGTTAACGAGTCGATTGATTGATAGTTGATTGACAAGACTGTCTTACCTTAGCCCCGCCCTGAGAGAGCTGAGAGCTGTCCGCCTCCGGTGCAGGGGAAGACAAGATGTCTCCGATTAAGCGATTGAGGAGTTTTGTTGTTGGCTGTAATAATGAATATAGCAGTCTTCATTTACTCCTGACATCTGAGCCGCTGAGGATGCAGAGGATTAACGTTACTTTCACTTTGAAGGGAATGCGCCGATCCCCGATCTACATAAATGCTTTTATGTTTCCGTGAATCATTCGTGATCCAGCTATATCTACAGAAGAAGTGAGTATAAGGGTTTTTATGAATCTTTGCAAATCACCTTTCCTAATAATATGCTAGTTAGCCAGTTTCGCGGCTGAAGTAAACAGTATGCTCGTCACCCCACGGAAGAGAGAGGCGGGGTCAGCAGAGCTCATTAGCAGTTAAAGCAACATGGACTAGAATGGCTTGCTAAAAACAGAGCTGATTTTGACAGGGTAAAGAAGGTGTTTTTTACACTACCATTGAGACATTTTGACCAAAGTATGTTATAGACCAGTGTTCCTCAAATCTTACCCTGGAGGTCCAATCTGCCGCAGCGTTTAGCTCCAACCCTGATCAAACTCACCTACCTGTGATTCTCTAATGATCTTGAAGACTCTGATTAGCAGCTCAGGTGTGTTTGATTAGGGTTAGAGCTCAACTCTGCAGGAATGGGCCAGATTTGAGGATCCCTGTTATAGACTTTTCATTAAGACCCTAAAGAATCATATCAGCTTGTGGAAAATGGGCATCCGATGACCGCTTTAAGACCGACGTGAACGTTTGTATGCCGCCAGCTATGTTTCCATCCAAAGTTGTGAGTTTAACTATGAAAAATTTTAATATTGAATAAAACATGTGTATAAAGCACTGTCTGTGTTAAGCTGTTAACTTGGGTTAAGAGAATAAAATGGTCACTTTCTTGGAAACTGGCGTGAAGAATCAATAATAAAAGGGGAAGTTGTTGTAACCGGTGAAGCCTGTGGCTCTTTTTCCTATATCGTAAATGACTTGTGCCAAAGTCTTAATAACAAACGTGGTCATGTGATCTTGCGTTCAGATGCCTGATGTTTGGGAATGCAATCGTGTGAGACAGTTCTGAATGATAATTACACAAAATTATTTAGATGACGGCTCAGGCGTTTAAAAATGATTAAAACAGTATTTGAGACGGTGTGTGATGAGATCGGTGTGCTGGTTAATCCAGTTATCAAGTCACATGATCTGAGGCAAAGTCACATGACTTTTCAGATGCGCATTGAGGAATTTATTCAGTAAACGTGTTCCCATTGTAGTGTAAGTGCACATTTTCTGACTCAACTGAGTGAATGCGTTTTTTTAATGAATTTATGCGCATCTTGGTTTTTCAATTCAATGTTTTTTTATGTGATATCACAAATTTGCAGAAGAATAGGAGGATGGAAACATAGCTAGTGCAGCGTTTCTTATGGAGATTGTTCTAATCTGTTTTCTATCACACTGCGAAGAAAACTGGCCAATCAATAGGACTTTCGTTTGGTCACGTGCTCAGAGACGCCCACGAAGAGGGTATCATGCTAAGCAAAAGTGAACAGCAGAGGAAGAATCCAGAATTCTTGCATTTGGTTTTATTTGATATATAAACATCACAACGAATGGAGAGCATGTCAGTGCTGTTTCACTTTATTTCTTTTCTGTGACCAACGGGTGTCAGAAATGTCATGTCTTTGTGCCAAACATCTGTTTGCAGGCCATAACCCTTGTTTATTAGCACAGACTCTGTCAAAGCAGAGCTGAAGCAGCTTAAAGAGACTCTTCTGAGCGACTACTGAATAATCACACATTGAAATGAGACACGTTGAGCTACTCATTCAGTGTGGGTTTATTCAGTAATGGAGAGCAGAATGAGTTTCACTGTCACTGTTTACATCCGCAGAGCTTTTGTTTTCAGGGCTGTTGTTTCCCATGCAGAGGTAATTACAGCCCTGCACAGATTCAGGGAAAGAGCAGGAAACCAGAGAGAAAACAAACCCAAAATAGAGCCGCTGGACTGCAGCACATCTGCACTCTTATAAAAGCCTGTGTAAAAACGGCTCTCGCTAAATAGACGGTGGAGAGAACCGTGGAAAATATTTGATAATGTGCATGAATTAGCTGTAATAGCAGGCGTTATTAGACTCTGTGTGGATTCCTGCGGATTCAGTCACGTGTTCGGTCCGTCTGCAGGAGACCTGGTACTGGCCCAGCAGCTCCGGATCCGAGGACGTGATTCTGAGCGGAACACACTGCATCGGCACCGAGATCTCCATCCAGCAGTGCAACAGGAACGGACAGGTGTACTGCCCTCGAGGGGGCGGAGCCAGAGCCGCCGGAGTCACCTGTGCGGACGGTATGAACACACCTCAACACACACGCATGCGCACACACACACAGACACTAGAGCAAATAAATACATATTTTTTTTAAATAAGCAATTAAAATAATACACTTACTAATAATTAAATCAAACATAAAATTTATTTATTTAACTTTTATAAGTTAAACTTTCAAGTAAAAAAAAAACAAAAAAAAAACACTAAAATTGAAATCAAAAATTCACATTAAAATAAATTGTTTTACTTAGAAATTAAGTAAATTCTTACTAAAAATTAAATAAATCATTAAAATGAAATATGAAAATAAACTGAAAATTAAAGTCAAAAAATGCTAAGAAATTATTTTATACAATGTCAACTAATTAAACTAACAAATTGTAAAATAAAAGTAAAGCAAAAAGTTAAGTCATTAAAATAATAATTTGTAAATAAAACAGTGAATATGAATGTGTTGATAAATGCTGTAAATGTTGTGTTGGTCAGCGGCTCCGGATCTGGTGATCGATGCGCAGCTGGTGCAGGAGTCTGCGTATCTGGAGGACCGGCCGCTGCATCTGCTGACCTGCGCTCACGAGGAGAACTGTCTGTCGTCGTCCGCCGCGCGCATGAACTGGCCGTACGGTCACCGGAGGCTGCTGCGCTTCTCCTCGCGCATCATGAACCTCGGTCGAGCCGACTTCAGACCACGATCCTCGCGAGAGTCCTGGACCTGGCACCAGTGCCACCGGTGAGAGCCGCTCGCACTCTTGTGTGTGTTTGTCATTATTATTAAACATTTATTATTATTAATTAACAATCACATAATATATTAATAAGGGGTTTCCCAGACTGGAGATTGAGACTTGATAAAAAGCTGATTTATTAAATCATAAAAATGTAATATTAAAATGATTAAAAATCACTTATAATTCATTTTTAACATAAGCAATAAAAATAAAACACTTACTGAAAACGAATTACGTCAAATTACAAAACAATCATAATAATAATTACCAAAATGAATTGAATAATAAAAATGCCAAATTAGAATAAATAAATAATTTTTACAATAAAAGTCCAAACAAAGCACTTACTAACAGTCAGAGGTGGATAGTAACGAGTTACATTTACTTGAGTAAATTATTTGGGTAACTAATACTTTGAGTATATTTTAAAATGGGTACTTTTACTCAAGTATATTTTTGTGAAAAAACGGTACTTTTACTTCGTTACTGTGGGCGACGCTCCTCTCGTTACTGTATCTTATCTTAGACACAATCAATATTGATATTTTCACAATATTTACGCTTGCAGAAATAAAGACTATATTTGTTCATCTTGCGGAACAGACGGAAGAAGATCCATCATATGCATTTATTTCGTTATGTTCAGATGTTCTGTAGCGGTCATGTGAGGAGATTTCTCTCTTCTCCGTGTCAGAGGTTATATACATATATAAATAATACATAATTAATAACAATTAATATACTTTAAAATATAATTTAATTCAGTGATGCAAATCTGAATCTTTATCAGCTGTTACTCCAGTTTTCAGAGTCATATGATCCTTCAGCAATCGTTCTAATATATTGATTTATTATCAGTGTTGTTGAAAAGGACAGCATATGCTAGTCAGGTATGTTTTGAAGCTGGGATGCTGGTTTATGCTGGTCATGTGCTGGTCTTAAGCTGCTCGGACCATTAAACCAGCTCAAACCAGCATCCCATGCTTCAAAACATACCTATACCAGCATATGCTGTTTTTTCAACAGGGATTTGCAGTTTTTTTTGGAACGTGACATTTTGTTAAGGATTTTATTTTATGAATAGAAGGTTAAAAGAACAGCATTGATAATAAATCAACATATTGGAATGATTTCTGAAGGATTATGTGACACTGAAGACTGGAGTAATGGCTAATAAAGATTAAGATTTGCATCACTGAAATAAATTACATTAAAAAATATATATTTTGAACGGCACTGTATATATATATATATATATATATATATATATATATATATATATATATATATATATATATATATATATATATATATGTGTGAAAATTGTATCTAAATATCTATAGATCTAAATAAAAATAGACTATATTCAGTATATGATCCAAAGTAACTAGTAACTAAATACTTGAGTAGTTTTTTTATCCGATACTTTTTTACTCTTACTCAAGTAACTATTCAGACGATTACTTTTACTTGAGTACAGTTTTTGGCTACTCTACCCACCTCTGCTAACAGTTAATTAAATCATACAAACTTGGTTATTAAAACCAATTAAATAATACAAATATCAAATTAGAATAAATAAATATTTTTAAAAATAACCAATTAAAATAAAACAAATTCATTTTAATGTCAAATTATAATAATTGAAAAAAAAAAAAAAAATTAACTTTAAAAACTCCCAAAACTAAAATTAATTGAAGTGATAAATGTGAAATTAGGATAAATAATTACAGTTTTTAGAATTGCTGGGACACATTTCTTAATGCATGGGTCTCTTTCAGAGGTCTTGACCCGCAGCACGAGATCAGTGTCTGTGGCTGAACTCTGGGTCATTCAGCACTGCTTTCACAGTGCATTCAACAAACACATCATTCACATGACACTGTAAAAAACAATTAAAACACTTAAAGTTCTTTGGTGGAGTCTGTTTGTGTGAGAGCTGCGCTCTGATTGGTCGTTTCTCGCTCCAGCCACTCTCAGGTTTCTGTTCTCGACCAGCAGCCAATGAGCCGTCATGTGACGCTTTACAGGCCAATCAGAGGCCAGGCTGGTGTCACGTGACGGCAGTGTTTGACTCGTCTCTTACAGGCACTACCACAGCATCGAGGTCTTCACGCACTACGACCTCCTGACCCTGAACGGCACAAAGGTCGCGGAGGGTCACAAGGCCAGCTTCTGTCTGGAGGACACGTACTGCCCCGAAGGTGAAGCTGCTTCATTAACACTCATTAACACTACTGACGGATAAACATCAGCATTTAAATAGAAGATATTTGTTATTTTCATGTTATTCAATATGTCTTCATTTATTTTCTTATTTAATATTTTTGCGCCTGTGTTTTACTTTATTTTTTTAATCAATAGGATACTAGACCTGGAAAAATCATGTTTTATTTTTAAGTAATTTTTTAAAGACTTTTTATTAGTTAAGCCCAGGTCTAAAATATTTCAGTATTTAACAACAGTACTGTAAAAACTTTACTCCTGAATGACTGGGGAAAGAACAATCATTTTAGTTATTTATTTCCAGGAGTGTAAAAAAAGCTGTATTTAAGTGAAAATATGGATACAGAGTTACATTTTACTTGATTAAAAGTGTAAGTATCAGGCCAAAAATATACTTATAAATTCTACTTTAGTATTAAAAGAATACAAGTAATTAATTTGATTAAAAATGAATTGACTGACAGGCCTATTGTAATTCTAAATCATATTTATTGAGTGTAATATATCTAGAAGAGCACTTCTCTGGTAAGAACATGAATAAATATTGGAAAAGGAATTTAAGATTTTATAAGGATTGATGACAGCTGATGACTGTTGAATTATTAGAAAATAAAGCACACCTGAGGTGGTGATGAAGCTCAGAAAACTAATAAAACCATTCATTTTCTATTATAAACGTGATCATGTCATCAACTATTTATAATATTTAATAAAAACATTTAACAGTGGCCATGAAAACATGAATCTTTATATTGATTTTCACTGAAGAAATCTGATTTTATTGTCATGTTTGCACGGACTAATGGATTCTGATGATAATTTGATCTGCAGAAGCTTATTATTTCAGCTCATTTAAAGCTTTATACGTCTTTTACATTCGTCTCTTTATGGATTTTCTGAATTGCATTTTTACTTTCAGAATCATATTGTTGTTCAGCTGAAATAACACCAAAAAAACTGATTAGATAATAATGAGTCAAACCTCAGGACACTTTGTGCTCTTCAAAAACTTTATTTTTTTTTATCAAATTGTTTTCTTTTTCACTTTTTTTTTTTCAGACTTTCTTTTTTATAGACGTTTTTTCTTTATTTTGTCTTCTAAGACTTTTTCCTTTTCATTTTTTTTCTCAATTCCAAAGAATTTTCTCTACTTTATTTTTTCAAAGATTTCTATCAAAACCTTTTTTTTTTTCAAATAATTTCTCTTTTTTTGGTATTTTTTCAAAGACTTTTCTTTTTCAAAGTTTTTTTTCCCCCAAAATGTTTCCAATTTTTTTGTTTGTTTGTTTTTACAAAAAAATAAAATAAAAAAATAATAATAATTCAAAGCATTTTTTGGTCAAAAACTTTTCTTCTTCTTTTCAAAAAACAAAAAGAAGTTTCCCACTTTAAAAACCTTTTTCTTTTTTCACAAACATTTTCTGCATGATAATTGGAAAATAATGAGTTGATTATTTTGGAATAAAAATGTCACGAGTACTTTTCAAATCCAAATAAAATAAGGAATAAAAGTAGAGATTTTTGAAGTTGCATGTATTTAGTGAAATATAACCCCTGCAGAATAAGAGCACAGTAGAAACGCTGCGATGTTTCCTGTTTGACTGAGAGAGAGTTAATGATGAGCTGGTCCTCACACAGGCCTGACCAAACGCTACGCCTGCTATAACATGGGCGATCAGGGCATCAGCATGGGCTGCTGGGATACGTACCGCCACGACATCGACTGCCAGTGGGTGGACATCACCGACGTGCGGCCCGGAGACTACATCTTCCAGGTCAGAGGTCACATAATCTAACCCTAACCCCGACATTCTCATCCTCCAGGTCAGAGGTCACACTCTAATCTAACCCTGACCCAGACACACACTGAACCCCCGGTGCTGCGTCAAATGACCAAAATATTTTATTTCAATGATATTCCAGTTGGATAATGTTTTTCATTTAATATTTTATGGTACTGATATTTAGGAAATAGTTCTGATCCATTTATTAATATTTTGAGCACAGACCTGAAAGTGACATTTGCATCTTAAACTGCTGTTAATCTTGAATTGTAATCGCTCACTTGCAGAACGCACGCTTCTGGAGGTACGCAGGTCTGAACCAGAGAGTTTAGGTATACTACAGTGCCAGTGGTTGTCTTGTAGGCAAGCATCAGTACCTTGAACCAAGGTTCCTGGCTGTCCTGGAAGAAGTTATGGTTGACCAACCTATCTGTATAAAGAGGTTGTGATGAAGTGCTGGGTTGGCTGAAACCACGAGCAGTTCTGTCTTAGCAAGGTTGAGTTGAAGGTGATGATCCTTCATCCAGCCAGAAATGTCTGCCAGAGGGCTGCAATGTGAACAGCTACGGTCAGATCATCTGGTTGGAAGGAGAAGTAGAGTTGAGTGTCATCAGCATAGAAATGATATGAAAAGCTATGCTTCTGAATGACAGATGCTAAAGATGACATGTAGATGGAGAAGAGAAGTGGTCCAAGCACCGAGCCTTGGGGAACCTCAGTACAGCACCAGAAGGTTAAATAGAAACTAATCCTGACCAAACCTCTCAAAACCTCCTCTTGGTGACCTCCTTATTTCTGAAAAGCATCTAAAAATACAGTGAATGAAGAGTGTGAGTGCAGGGAGTTTCTGGTCAGTGTGTTTATATGTGAAACAATAGTCGTCTGTGAGGAATGAGCATCTCGTGTCGATGGTTTTTCCGCTCGGTCTCGGTGTGGGAAGGAAAATCCGCCTCATCAGAACAGAACGAGCTCATTACCCCAGAGAATCATTCTTCTATTGAAACTCTGAACCACATTCAGCCGAGTCTCTCGCTCTCCCTAAAACCTTTTCTCTCTTCAAAAACTCAAAAAATGCTTATTGATGCTTATGCTTATCCAGATTTTTTTCCTCTTCAAAATTTATTTTCTTTTTTAGCAGTTGTTTTTTTCTTAAAACGTTTTTCTCTTTTTTTTTAATAACTTCTTTTTTCAATTTTTTTTGTCTTCAAACAACTTTTTTCTCTCATATTAATTTGTTACATTTATATAGCGCTTTTCTGGGTACTCAAAGCGCTTTACATGGAAGGGGGGGGGGGGTCTCCTCAACCACCACCAGTGATTAGCACCTGGATGATGCGACGGCAGCCATATTGCGCCAGAACGCCCAGCACACACCATCTTATTGGTGGAGAGGAGACAGAGTGATGCAGCCAATCAGTGTATGAGGATGATTAGGAGGCCATGATGGTCAGGGGCCAATGGGTGAATATGGCCAGGATGCCAGGGTTACACCCCTACTCTTTTTCTACTCTCTTCTCTTTAATAGTTTTCTTTTTCAAAAACTTTTTTTCTCTTTTTTTGTCTTCAAAAACTTTACTTTTTTAAAAAGCATGTTCTTTCTTAAAAAAAATAAAATTCTCTCTTAGAAACACTTCTCTCATAAAACCAACAGAATAGGATCAGCCTGCAGTACAAACCTAGGCCACCAGGCGCCGCTGTCAGGAAGCATTGCTGTAATATTACTGTGACTATAGACATTATTCTCTTATGTTGCTGAGAACAAATAAAACAATAGGGATAACTGCAGGCTTGAGCAATGGGCGTGGCGAAAGGTTAGGGCGTGCCAAAAGGTAGGGGCGTGGAGAAAGGTCATGATTGGTCGACAAAGCTGTCTGTCAGGGTGTGGGGGTAGGTTAGGGGTATATTTTGTTGTACTGATTCACCTGTCTGAACGCCTCATTTCAGCACGCCCATTGCTCCAGGCTGCAGCTACCCGTTTTTTGAAGTGGCTTATTATTTACGTAATTGATTGTTAGGTATCCGACATAGCTGCACCACCACAGCCCCCCGTCAGGCTCGCACAATTAACTTAAACCCACCAGGTCTTATTTTAAAAAATAGAGCACCTCAACCCCGCGTCTAACAAGGTGCCCGGAGTCTCCTCTCCCACTCTATCGATTTAAATTAACGTCCAGATACCAATGTATGTGTTATAAACAGAAAATATGTATTAATACATTAATAAGAGACGAAAGGAAAACATAACCTTCGGGAGGGGGAATAAAGCCAAAATAATAAACATAACTCCCAAGCTACTACCGCATGAACCTCTTTCCTAACAAAATAAAGATCAAAGAAAAAACAGGCTCTTACCTCCTGCTAGCCTCAAAACAGCAGAAAACTGTAGACGAAGCAAACCGGCTCCTACCTCCCGAAGTCTCCTTTGTTCGACGAACTGCCACACCATCATCTGTATGACATCAACATAACAACAAGCTTGGTCACACAAGGCTCCAAAATAAACCACCAAGCAGGGAGAGACGGAGAAATCTTCCAAACAGGCTTAAATAAATACTGACTGTCAGTAATATAGATATCTATGAAATCAACCGAGCAGAAACGCCGCTGACGTCACCGTAACGCCGTGCACCTGCGCGCGCTCATCAGAAAAAATCCACAACACAATAATAATCAAACTAAATATACACAACGTAAAAACAACCACATACTCATTAAATAAAGCACACATGTAACATTGATGTTATTATTTAAGTATTTGCATTTTTTATATATATATTCCTCTTTATCAGAGGAGCCAAAACCTTTCAATTTGAAGGGCCAAAAATCAAACTATATGATAATAAAATCTGTTACATTTTAAACATTTGTAAATAATTAAAAAAAGAGATAAGATTTTAAAATGTTTAAATTATTTTTAATCCATTTCATTTATATATTTCTTGCATTTCGATGCAAAAATAAAACTTTTGATAAATAAAGTTTGATGAATTTGATGTTATAATTTGATTTTGAAGATATATAAAAAATAAAATTGTTTAATTATTTGAAAAAATGTAACATGTTCTAATAAAGTATACTGGGATATAACGCAGTTTTTTGTTGTTGTTTTTTTCCAGTTTGAATTTTAGCGCTTTATTTATTTCTTTTTTGGACCAGTTTTATAGTTTTATTACATTTTTGTTCCTGAAATCCACTCTTCTGCTGGGATCAGAATAATCCTGTTTTTTTCGGATCAAAAGTATCCCAATCTTACTAAAACGTTTTGAGCTTCACAAACTGAGGATTTAATCAAGGATTGGATTTTGTGATCTAATCCAAATTCAGTCCTTTTCTTTTGAACAACCTATTTCGAAGATTTGATGGAACCCGAGGATCAGATTACTGTTGATGAGATGAGAGATGAGTGTGGTCTGAGATCGCTCGGGATGGATCTGACGGCTGTGTGTCCGCAGGTGGAGGTCAATCCGTCGCTCGATATGGCCGAGTCTGATTTCCAGAATAACGTGATGCGCTGCCGCTGCCGCTACGACGGAGGACGCGTGTATCTGTACAGCTGCCACACCGGTGAGAGCTTATACTGAACATCCTGTACTGCTTCTTATACTGAACATCCTGAACTGCTTCTTATACTGAACATCCTGAACTGCTTCTTATACTGAACATCCTGTACTGCTTCTTATACTGAACATCCTGTACTAATATCAGCTCGAGCTGCTCCGGATCCAGAGCACATCTGACAACTACACTCAAATTACAACAGTCATTCATAATTTAAAAAAAAGTATAAGTTAAGTGAATTGTCAAGTTCACTTAACTTTTTTTTTAAATTATTATTTACGTAATAATTTTAAGGCAACGGGTTTCCTCAATTTTTTTAAGTTGTCAACTTATCACTTTTTACAGTGAAACAATAACTACATTCATTTTTTAAAAAACATTTAGTGCTTTTGACAACTGTCTAAAAAAAATTACTGAAAGTTTTTTAATACTAAATAAAAAATAAATAAAAATGAATAATGCTTACAGTTGAAATAATAAAAAGTTAATAATAATATTAAGTTTACGATTATTGGGATATGTTTTACAAGACTTTCTTATTATGCATTTATATATATATATATATATATATATAAAACTTTCCCTATTTCCTTATTATAAAAGCTTTTCCCTGTTGTCTTTTTAGTTATTTGTGAAACTTTCTAGAACTTTCTAAGTGAAATTCTTGCAAAGTAATTTTTTGTTAGAATTATTTTTACAGTAAATAACAAAAATAAATTTCAAATAACAAAAAAGATTTTTTAAGAGTTTTAAGCTGTAAATAAATGTGTGATTTCTGAAGTTGTTTTGTGCTGGTGTTTCAGGCGACGCTTACAGCGCCGAGGTAGAGGACCTGTTTGAACACCAGCGTCAGATCTCAAACAACTTCCTCTGATGGAGTGGAGCAACACTAGCTGGGCGGAGCCTGCGTGATTGACGGGTAGGGGGTGGGGCTAGTGCGATGATTGACAGGTGGGCGTTTACAGTGCATTTCGGCCAGTATTCATGAAGCAGAAGATCAGAAGAACTTCCTGCTGTTATAATGAAGAGATGTCATGAGTTTCCAGCACATCTGGATGCGGCTCTTGTGTGTATTGATTCATCACTGATTCCAGATCCACAGGAAATAATGTAATGTCACACAATAACACTAATATTGACACTCAGTCATGAAATTGGAACATTGTTTTTCAGGATGATCTGAAGTAAACATCATAGAAATTTTCTTTCATAAAGTGTCTTTTCCCTGCTTCTTGAGCTTATTTTCAGAATCTAATTCACACACAATTTTTTTTATTTTTAAGTATGCTAGTTTGGTCTGTTGGAAATAAAACATGTTTATTCCCTGTTTTTCATTTTAAAATCTCTCTGTAGATCAGCGCTTCTCAACCAGGGTGACTTAAAATATATATACTGTATATATTTTTTTTTAAAGATGTTAAAATAATCAAACTCTAAATTAAAATGCTAAAAAAATATTTTCTAAACGATACTTTCTAACTCCAAATTTCTAAAAAATATTTTTTTCCCTTTCAACAATTTATATTTTATCGAAGAACAAAGTTTTTGAAACTTTTGGAATCACAAAATGAATCATATTTAATTTAATATATTGATACCAACCTTAATTTCTGTTAATAATAAAGTAAAAAAACAAGCATAAAACATTTGTCACAATTATTGTTGAATATTGGTTTGGATGACTTTCAGTCAGAAAGGTTGAGAAGCGCATCTGTAGATGATTTCTGATATTTTCATCATGTTGTGAATCCTAACACACAATCCTGACTTTATACAGCCTTTTTTTCTAAAGACGTTTCTTTTTTCTTACCCTCCGTGTCGGTCAGCCGTTGTTTCTCATGTTTATGTCTCTGGCCACTGGTGCTGGTTTTAGTGGCTCATTTAGTCTTTAATATTATTATGCTTTATTATAATTGTTTCTGGCTCAAACGGAGCAGCAGAATCTGTGTAACAAAGGTTTGATCACTGTTGTATCGGCATGTACAGGTTCATGAACTCTGGGTTGTCTGACCTCAGGCGTTCTCTCTATGAAGAGAAACAGGCGGTCGCTTGTTTTACAGATTGTGCTTCAATACTTGAAAAATAAACAAGAAATCTGATATTTCATACTGCATGAGAGTCATGATAATAATAATGACTGACTTCAGCAGACAACTATTATACTTCACATGCATACATTAACTCGCATTAAAACCACACATAAGAGCAAACCTCATCTGGCTGATGGTCTTAAAACAGTTTTACATTTACATTCATAACACCTGCAGAAACCCTGAAACCAGATCCAGTGCAAAGGTCTAAAGATACTTTTACTGGAGATGTGAAGTGAAGATATGAAGTCTTGTTTTTCTGAGACACGGATCAAAATGAAGTGGGTTTATGATTAAAACAAGAACAAATATCTGCCAGATGAGTCAGAAAAACAGCTGAAATCAAAGGGAAATGTTTTCAGCTCTAAATGACTAATGTGGAAGACATTCAAAACAATGAACATTAGCAATTTCTGAAAACAGCTTTAGAAATGAAGCTTCAGTTCTCAGAGCTCTGAATCGGTTCATTAGCTCACGATGACTCAAAGTGAATCCTTAAAACACTGCCACAGTCATCAAACCACTCTGATGAACAAAGACACAATCCACACGTCAACATACAGCGATTCATTTTAATCAAATTGAAAAATAAATTAAAGAAATAGAATTATAAATGGAAAGAGAATGAAACATTCTGGAATGATGAAGCTCGAGGCAGAAGACATGAATGAAGACCGTATAAAACTAAACGTGTGTGTGTGTGTGTGTTGCACGAGTATGTTTGTGTGTGTGTGTGTGTGTGTGTGTGTGTGTTGCAAAAGTATGTGTGTGTGTGAGTGAGTGAGTGTGTGTGTGTTGCACAAGTATGTTTGTGTGTGAGTGTGTGTTGCACAAGTATGTTTGTGTGTGTGTTGCACGAATATGTTTGTGTGTGTGTGTGTGTGTGTGTGTGTGTTGCAAAAGTATGTGTGTGTGAGTGAGTGTGTGTGTTGCACAAGTATGTTTGTGTGTGAGTGTGTTGCACAAGTATGTTTGTGTGTGTTGCACGAATATGTTTGTGTGTGTGTGTGTGTGTGTGTTGCACAAGTATGTGTGTGTGTGTGTGTGTGAGTGAGTGTGTGTGTTGCACAAGTATGTTTGTGTGTGAGTGTGTGTTGCACAAGTATGTTTGTGTGTGTGTGTGTGTGTTGCACGAATATGTTTGTGTGTGTGTGTGTGTGTGTGTGTGTGTGTGTTGCAAAAGTATGTGTGTGTGTTAGTGAGTGTGTGTGTTGCACAAGTATGTTTGTGTGTGAGTGAGTGTGTGTTGCACAAGTATGTTTGTGTGTGTGTGTGAGTGAGTGAGTGAGTGTGTGTGTTGCACAAGTATGTTTGTGTGTGTGTGTGTGTGTGTGTGTTGCACGAATATGTTTGTGTGTGTGTGTGTGTGTGTGTGTTGCAAAAGTATGTGTGTGTGTGAGTGAGTGTGTGTGTTGCACAAGTATGTTTGTGTGTGAGTGTGTGTTGCACAAGTATGTTTGTGTGTGTGTGTGTGTGTGTGTGTGTGTGTGTTGCACGAATATGTTTGTGTGTGTGTGTGTGTGTGTGTGTTGCAAAAGTATGTGTGTGTTAGTGAGTGTGTGTGTTGCACAAGTATGTTTGTGTGTGAGTGAGTGTGTGTTGCACAAGTATGTTTGTTTGTGTGTGTGTGTGTGTGTGTGTGTGTGTGAGTGAGTGAGTGAGTGAGTGAGTGTGTGTGTGTTGCACAAGTATGTTTGTTTGTGTGTGTGTGTGTGTGTGTGTGTGTGTGTGTGTGTGTGTTGCACAAGTATGTTTGTGTGTGAGTGAGTGTGAGTGTTGCACAAGTATGTTTGTGTGTGTGTGTGTGTGTGTGTGTGTGTGTTGCACGAATATGTTTGTGTGTGTGTGTGTGTGTGTGTGTGTGTTGCAAAAGTATGTGTGTGTGAGTGAGTGTGTGTGTTGCACAAGTATGTTTGTGTGTGAGTGAGTGTGTGTTGCACAAGTATGTTTGTGTGTGTGTGTGTGTGTGTGTGTGTGTGTGAGTGAGTGAGTGAGTGAGTGAGTGAGTGAGTGTGTGTGTGTGTTGCACAAGTATGTTTGTGTGTGTGTGTTGCACAAGTATGTTTGTGTGTGTGTGAGTGAGTGTGAGTGTTGCACAAGTATGTTTGTGTATGTGTGTGTGTGTTGCACAAGTATGTGTGTGTGTGTGTGTGTGTGTGTGTGTGTGTGTTGCACGAATGTTTGTGTGCAAGTGTGTTTGTGAGTGTTGCACGAGTGAGTGTGTGTGTTTGTGCGTTTCTCTTCAACATGGACACAAATCACAGCATTATTCCTGCAGATGAAGACGGATCCGTGTATTCTCCTGCTACAGCGGAAGCGTGTGAAGCGTGGGTCACACACGTCATGCCCTACAGTGAGCACTTTAAAAACCCTCGTCTGTACTGGAAAGTCTGGATGGATGGAACGATGAAGCACAGGAAGTTCATCTGTACAGCAGAGAGACGGTGGAATCATTGGTACAGTTCAGCGTTCTCAACTAGGTCCTCTAGTGGAGCGTGAGCCGCTCTGAACGTCCAGCAGAGGACAGAGACGTCAGCGAGTCCAAACGCTTCTCCATGAACACAGATGAGACGGACAGAAGAAAGGACATGAGAAAGAGGACACCTGGTGAAAGAGCCCATGAAATCCCAGAATCCTCGGCGTTAACGTGAGGCTAGTTCCTCTTCTTGACGTTGTTGTTTGAGGACAGTCTCTGTCGCTGCCTGGGCATCACGGCGCTCAGCGTCACTTTGCTCCGCGCGACCTCGAACAGTTTGGAAAACACCTGAAACAAGAGACACGTGTTAGTCATGTGTTTGTGAGCGATACTAACACGAAGAGGTGAAAGGTCACTAGAAGGCAGAGGTCACTCTCACCTTCCGCGGCGTCCTCTGTGTGAGCATGGAGTGAGAAGAGAGCGAGACGTTACAGACACAGAACAAGAGCTACACTGAATATATGGGACAGCAGCACAATCTTCAGCATAAATGAAAGATCAAAGCTATTATACCCAAAAATTCTTCATACAGTGGATTACCACAATTTGTTTTTTTAATTTGGGACCAAAAATTTGATTTGACACTTTGAGCTGAGCATGTTTTGCTTCAGTGTTTTTCTTTAATTGCTAATGTGATGTTTTTCCTCCACAGACTGAACTAAATGAAGCACTGCTTGGTGATTGGTCGAGCTAAATTGGTTTTATCTAATTGTGTCTTCAATTTAACATCTGACAGCTATTCAACCCAATTCATTACATACCTTTCTATCAAAGTTATCTGGCTTTATCAAGATCAATTTGTTCTGACGCAGTTTAACTCTGAGCTCTTATATTTTATTACCACTTTCTAAATTATAGTGAATAACCTGTTATAATGCTGCTATCCCTGTTTCTCTGGACTGCATTAATTCTCATATGGAGCCAACAGATCTACAGAGGATGCCATCTTAATTACGGTTCACTCTGTCTTGTCCCATTTGGACAGATATGGTACATATGCAAGAATGTTATTTGTCTATTTTAGCTCTGCTTTTAATATTGTCATTCCCAGCATGCTCATTCTTAAACTCCAGGATCTAGGGCTCAGTTCAGTACTATGTAACTGGATCCTGAATGTCTTCACAGAACGCCCTCAGGTGGTGAGACTGGGCACACAGTTGTCTTCATCTGTTACCCTGAGCACTGGCATGCCACAAGGAGGTGTATTGAGTCCCAATCTTTATTCCCTCTTTACACATGATCGTGCTCCTGCATCTCCTGATAACAGTACTGTTCAATTTGCACAGCAGCTGGAATAAGCTCCAGTGTTTATTAACGGGGACAGAGTGGAGAGAGTGTCCAGTTTCAAGTTCTTGGGCCATACATCACAGAGGACATTACCAATGCCATGATATGTGTGGACCAAATAAAGAAAGCACAACAAAGACCGTTTTTCTTAAGGACATTAAGGAAAGCTTGTTTGCCTCAACAGGTGCTGATTAATTTTTATCGGTGTACTATAGAGAGCATTCTAACATACTGCATTTCTGTATGGTTTTCTAGTTGTACAGTCAATGATAAGAAAGCACTCCAGAGGGTTGTCTTGCGAGCACAGAGGATAGTCGGAGTTGAACTACCTGCATTAGAAGATATCTACAGGTCATGCTGTTTAGCAAAGGCTATCAGCATCTGTAAGGACTCCACACATCCATGCCACTGCATGCTTGAACCTCTGCCGTCTGGTCGGCGCTATACGACAGTTTATGCCCGTACTTCACGTTTGAGGAACAGTTTTATTCCCAGAGCCGTTAATGCTCTGAATCAAGCTAATAAATGATTTTAGTGGTGGATTAGAGATTCAGTAAGTGTGGATTTTGCATGTGAAATTTTGTTGGTGGATACAATGAAAGTTGCATACAATAACAATAAAGAAATTCAATTCAATTCTAATGTGAGAAATGTTGAAGGTGTCTGAATGAATTTTGGTTTGACTGTATATGTATATATACACACACACACACACACATACATACATATATATATATATATATATATAAATTAGAATATAATAGAAATATTATAGAAAAACAATAGAAAAAAAATCCTGGAAAAATTAAAAACATTCAGTGCTTATGACACCTATAACAAACAATAATAACTACTTGAAAGTTTAAAATGTTGACACCTGTCTTAAAGAGTTTAGAGGGGGAAAAGTTGAAAATAAAAATAATAATAAATAAATGAAGACGTAATAAAAAATATAAAAGAAATACAATATAACTGAAGCAATATTAATTACATAAAAAAATATTTAGTAATTTTGACCTGTCTTAGAAAGTTTAACTGGGGGCAATTATGCAAAATAAAAAAAAATAAAAAATAAAAAGATAAATATAAACAATGAAAAAAAAACAAAAAAACTGAAAATTGAATGATGTCATCTGACATCTGTATTAATAAAGCAAAAAGATAAAAATAAATAAATAAACATCAATAAACAAATAAAATCTACAACGTAGTAAGAAATGACTACATAAAAATACACATACATATATACATGTATAATATATATATATATATATATATAAATAAATATACATATATACACACACACATACAATAATAACCATGTGAGCAGTTAAAACCTTCAGTGTTTTTGCCTTAGAAAGTTTACTGGAGAACAGAAAATGATCTAAATGCTATTCATATCTAATATTACTTTAATCTGAGGAACACAAAAAACAACAAAAAAACTATACCTGATACTGTCTCTGACTTAATAAAAAATGTAGAAAGTTGATAAAATGATTACATAAGTATTGAGTGCACCTGGATGAGAGCTGTGAGCGAGAGAAGAGAGGAGGCTGCAGAGTAAGAGTGATACGCACCTGCTCCCACAGGGTCTCTGCCAGCCGGTCGATGAAGCTGCCCACCTCTCTGAACTCCCCTGAGTATTTAACATAGGCCCAGATGCAGAGCGCCGTCAGCGCCAGCCCCATCAGCAGGTTACACAGCGCCGCCGCAGAGCTCAGACCCACGAAGCCCGTCAGCGCCGACACCACGTACATCACGAACATCACGGCGAACAGCGTGGCCGGCGTACGCGCCGCAAAGAAAATGTTCTTTCCCTCGTTGTGTTTGAGGAAGCTGGTGTAGGCCTCATCGATCTCCTGCTCCAGCTGCTCCTGATAGCGGCGGCAGAAGTCCTCGCCGCCCATCTTCTTCACGCTGCAGAACTGACGCACACAGCTCTGCTTCAGCTCCTCGTGACTGCGCTCCAGATCCGCCGGAGCCATGTAGGGCCGGTCTCCACCGCACACCTGCAGACCGAGAGATCCACCAAACATTCTCAAGAACTCACTCCTGCACCACTGACAGCTGCCTCTTATTTTGGAACTTAAGAAAAATATTACAAATGTGTTGTATTCCCAAACATTCTTCTTAAGAACACCATCTACATATAATATATAGTAGGACTATTAAAGCTATGGTCTACGATTTCAAAGATTGTTCATTATTAATAACCTCGTTTAGATGCTGGTTATGGTTCTACAGTACAATCCTAATAATATGAAGAGAAAAAAGAATGAAAAAAATCCATTCACTCTATTGGGTGTACACCCGCAGAGAAATTGACCAATGTAAGCTGTCCGGTTAACTGCTCTCATCCAATCCCCTGCTCCACTCGCGTCTCCACCCACCGCACCCCACCCCGCCCCCTCCTGCGACATAAAATTTAGCGCGAAAGTAGGCAGCATCAACTCAGCAATGGAGAAAAACCAACAAACAGACAGCAGCAAGCTCGCCCCAACAGTCAAGGTTGGAAGAAAGAGAAAGTCAATTGAGGAAAGAGCAGAGATTAAAAAAAAATGTGAGGAACACCGGACTCAAAGCCGAATCAATAGGGTCCACCATTGCCCGTTGGAGGAAGCTTCAGAGAAACCTTGGACTTAAAACCGACGCTGACATGGCTGACTTTTTGTTGAGCAGGTAAGCATTTATTTATACTTTGATGGTGTGGTGTATTACATAAATAGCTTTTTATCAGTCTGACAACATGATCATGCTACCGGTCGGCATTGGAATGTTAGCCGTTCAGCATCGCCTATCACGGGTACATCTCTGTTCCATGTTTACTCCTGCTTGACTGAGTGACGTTGTTCAGGTCGTTTCCCGGTGGGAGGGATCAGGTAGCACAGAGGGGAGGGGGGGGGTGTGCGTGTGGAGGGGCGGGATGAGTTTTTTAAAAAATTCTGGCTTTCTCGACTGATTTTCAACATCGTAGACTACAGCTTTAATAGGGATGTGCATGAGTTTTCTGAAGTGATAGCTGATAATGTAAACAATAATCAGTCATGATTAGCCTGTGTGTGACGCTACTTTTAAACTCAGAAGCAACTCTACAAAAACGAGTCAGATAGGGAGCTTTAACTGCTTAAATGTAACCTCTCAAAAACACAGAATATTAAAAACGTGACGCCGAGCGCCATTCAAGCTGGTCGCAATTAAAATAGTGTGCTTGCTTATTATGATTATTAGCGTCATCTGCAGGAAGCGCAGAAAGACAATCCTTGAAGTCTTTATCCATGTCTTCACTGATAAAGACTGTCATTTTCTTCATTAAGATGTTCTTAAGAAGAGATTTGAGAGCTTCTTAAGAATGTTTCAAGAATTGCACTTAGGATCATTCTTACGAACTTAAGTCATTTCTTAACTCTTTCCCCGCCAGCGTTTTTGCAGATTTTCACTAAAATGTCATGGCCCCCAGAATATTTTGTTGTATGAATATCTGAACATGCAATACATCAAAATAAAGACCCTCTACCTTCAAACAAGAAAAGCTTCAAGCATTGTTTTATTAATCAACACTTGAATGTAGGTAGGTTTCATAAAAAAAGCAACATTTTGAGCAAAAAGCTGAGAAAAATCGCATTTTTATCAAATACTCCATCTGGGTCATATTCAGTAATATTATCAAAGCAAAGATGCAGTAGATGTCTTCCATCAGTATCCCAAAGCTTCACAGGCCTTTAACACTTTCTGGATCCAGACCTAACTCTGAATAGTGATGGGTCGTTCTTGAACGATTCGTTCATTTTGAACGAATCTTTAATGTGACTCGAGAAGAACGAGTCGTCTCGGGGAGTGATTCGTTCAGTCGCGCATGCGCATTGCACAGCATTCTCGGGTTTGAGTCGTTCGTTCATCACGTGACAGCCCCGTACGCTTAACCAATGCAGCCTGAGCCGGAAAGAGAATTGATTAGTTCTTCTATATCGAGTCTCGGGTTTGAGTTGAACGAAATGACTCGAAAAAAGATTCGTTCATTTTGCTGAACGAGACTCAAAGGTCCGAGTCGGTAAAATGATCCGAACTTCCCATCACTAACTCTGAAACATTACGCAGTTTTCATTTATATGCGGTTAGTGTTGATGATCGCACTATTTTTCATATGCATTTGCTTACATATGAGATCCCTGGTTTCTGCGTCTTCCTGGTCTGTGTTTTTGATCGAGTTACTCTAGACTCATTCAGGAGATGCGTAATAGCACCCCTAGCCTATAACAGCGAGAACACGGAAAGCTGGGGAATTCTGTGTTTGGCGGGGAGTTAAGATGATGGTGAATCCGGCCCCAGGTGATCAGGTGTGTGGCGTACCTGCTCCATGCTCCTGCTGTACGTGTCTTTAGCTCCTGCTATAGCGGCCAGGTTATTAGCTTCAGCCGTCGCCTGCGGCACACCAACAGAAACACAACACTCACATCAGGATCAGCCAACAAACAGCTAACTATCCAATTAAAACCCTTTGCTGTGATGGAGTCAGCTTGACTCGCATACGATATTCAAACGGCCTGAAATACTGGTTTCTTCCTGAACTTTGGTGAATATTTCTCATTGAGGGTCACGGACATGCATGTACAGATGCGCTGTAAACATCTTGTTATAGCTTTTGGGTTGGGCTCATTTTTTTCATGAATCTTTGATTTTTTTTGCACTTTTTAATTAAGACTTTCGTTATAGCATTTAAGATGATTTTATGGCCTTGCATTGCATCAAACTGAATTTCAGGACTGGTGGGAATCCTGCCTCATCAGCAAGAAAATAACACACGGATATCAGTACCATGGAAATATTAAAACTTTCAACAAAGTAATATCTATAATAATGAAAGGTTTCATGGAGCAAAGCATCACAAAGCATTCTGGGATTGATCTCTATGAACGATGCAGGTTTTATTTTTCACAAATTATATAACGTTTTCTCAAATTCTCAAACTTTTAAAAAACCTAACAATGTGAGATTTATTAAGTGATTATTTATTAAGTGATTATTTTATTAAGATTTTAACAATAATGAACTTGAAGAACGTTTATTATTTTATTTACAGAAGTTTTGTTGCGTGTTTGAATTTTGCTGGATTTTCTGGATTGTTTTATGATTTAATACAAATTTACCATCAAAAACAGTGGTAATTAATGAATGCATGAATCTTTAACAATTTTATTAATCTTTTAAAATGTAAGTTAAATGAAAATGTAACAATTTCTTTAACTTTTTGGCAAACAGTGCTAATCAATAGAGGTTTACCATTTAAATTACAACATGGACTAAAAATTGTGTGATCATGTGAGATAATCTTTAAAAATAAAAGTGTATTATTACTACTTTAAGAAGTACATTCTGTTGCACAATAGTAATATACTCCTGTCATAATTTCTTAAAGTTAAACTGCACATAATATACTCCTGTCATAGGGCTTATATAGATAGGCTTATATTACATAGGGCTAAATCATAGGGCTTATATAGACCTTATATTGGGCCGAACTGATATTTTCTGAGACATGACGATCATGTCTGTACCTGTAACATGGACTTGGGATGAGGCAGTTCTTCACCCTGATAGATCTTCATGTAGGCCTGAGACAGAGAAACACACGGTCAATCCCAGCAGGCATCTGAATGATGGAGACGGGATGGAGAAGTGTGTCTTACTCTGAAATACTGCAGCAGATCTCGACACGTGACTTTAGAGCCGCTGATCTCCTTCTCCATCAGATTCTCAGGAGATAAAAGCAGCGGCACCAGATCCACCAGCTCCCTCTTGAACTCCGCATCGATGTCTACACACACACACACACAGAGACACACACACACACACAGACACAGATACACACACCAGATGGTTGTTTACTAGAGGTGTAACTAGGGATGTCAACGATTAATTGACGATCGATAAATTGTCGATAAGAGATGCAATCGATAAAAGCTATTGATGGTCAATTAAGCAATTTAATTTTGGGGTGTGTGCTGCTTATGCAGAAAACATGGGCTGGATCTATTGGGAAAATAATTTACTAATGAACAAATTATGCTTTTAATATGATCCAAACTTTAAAAGTGCATTAAAATAGAAACAATACAAAGTCATTCAACATGGAAAGCAATAGAAATGTAGAATTATAATTTCCCCAGATACTTGTTTCATATCGGGCTCTGCTGCGAGACACGAGCAGGATTCATAATTCATTCCTACGACTTATTAATTGGTGGCCATGGTCCATGTTTCATTAATTTGTTCCCTAGATTAACTAAAATAAGCGAAGGAATTAATAGGTCGTAGGAACGAATTCTTAATTCATGGCCACAAAATCTTTTATTTCCCACCCGCACAGTAAGAGATGTGAAAATAGGGATTAAAAGTGAATAAACCGGTGAGATTAGAGGGTGAGACGGTGAGGATTTGGGAAAAGAAACTATAAATATTATTACATTTGTGGAAACTCATGATTGAACCGAACACAAAGCCTTTAAATGGATCGAATGCAAGGAATCCAAAAGTATGGAAGCGATGTAACATTTGCCTGCTAACTAGTGTTAATTTCATTAACGAAAACTATGATGAAAAATGTTCGTTGGCGAGCTTTTTCCCCCATTAGTAAGATGATAACTATATCAACATGCAATTTATGGAATTAGTGGAACTACTAGGAATTTCACTGTTAAAATATTTTTTGTTTGTTTTACCAGCTTTAATAATGTTGCATAAGTCTTTGGTATTAATTGATATAATAAAAAGCCTATAATAAATCAGTACACTAGATGAGGTAAAATACACCATGTGCATGAGTCCACATTCTATTGATTTGTGCTTACTGGTGAAAGTGCAATACCTGAGATGCAAAAGCAAGCTAAATTTATCAAATGACAACAATCAAATCAACACTTAAATTAAAAAAAGTGTATGCAAACATGTTTTTAAATTAACTTCTAAATTATATCATTTCTATTGTTGTTGAAATGTGACTGTCATAACTTGTCTTATTTAATGTTTAATAAATCTTCAAATATAATGAAGTATATAGTATATTTACCAAATGCTCTGCACTAGACTTCGTTTCTCTAGCAAATAATGAGCTGTAGACACCGATGACTTGCCAGAGGTAAATTAAATGCTACGTGACATTGTTTACAAGCTAATTTTAATGACGTCTTTCCATGGTTGAAACGGTAATTGAGCGATTACATGCGGGGTGAGATGTTCATTCATGTTTATCTGCGTTAAAACTAGTAATAAAGAGGAAGGGATGATCGTGCTGCCGTCAGAACTGGCATTTATTGTCTGAATTTCCTGAAAGAAATGGAACGATTTGTTCTGTACACGTGCGTACCGAACCGAAAGACCTGTACTGAAACCTTTCAGTGTGAATATGTGTAGTTACACCCCTATTGTTTACTGAATATTTTAGTTTTATATTTTAAATTGATATTTCAGTGATTAATAATCATATTGCATCATATTTGCTGAAACACAACACTTGTTTCTTATTGTTTTTGAGGTGCTGATTTAAAAAAAGAGTGTCTTTCTCACTAAATAATATATGATGCATTTGATATAGTATTTCCACTTTCAACAAGCATTTGGGCAGTGAAGAGTCTCTATTCTCCCGTCATCAGTGCTCTCACCGTGTAAGCGACCGTCAAAGTGTGGGTTGGTGGCCACCTTGAGCCCGGGGTGCGGCAGCAGGAAGCAGCTGATGCTGGAGAAGCAGGAGTGGATGTGCTTCCTGACGTTCTGCAACTCTTCATGCTGATTCGGCTTGACCTGAGAAACACGGCATAATTCAGCACTCAAGATGCGTGATAAAGAGCAGGAGAAACAGATTCCTGCGGCGTCACGTGACTCACCTGCAGCCTCTTCTCCAGGAACTTATTTCCTCCATCCAGACCGTAAGCGTGTTCGTACGGGTAACTCCAGTCCCGAATGAGAAACATCAGAGACTGCAGACCAACACAGACACACGGCGTCACTGCAGCGTCTCACACACAATCTCACTTGCACACTTTCAGGGACACACACTCACTCATAAAACCCGCTCACACCAGAGATGTTCAAGTCTTTAACTTGGAGTCCGAGGCAAGTCTTTGGTCAAGAGTCCGAGTCGAGTCTCAAGTCATTTAATGGCTCGCTAAACAAATCCCATTCCGAATCCTCACGTACTGAAATCTGTGTATGAAAATGGCTATAGACAAAATTACTTGTATTGTATTTTTACATTTAGAGTCCATGTGACAATAAAACACTGTTGTTGTTTTTTCAGGGGTTTGCTCCTGAAATCTATACTATTTTAATATTTTACTTAAAAGCATTATTTACTAAAAATAATGTAGCTCCGATAATCAAAACGTTCTCCTCTTGAGCAAAAAAAGATAGTTTAAGTTCTGTCCTAGCCATCTAACAACACTTTTACTAATTATAATTAGGCTACATGCTTCTTTTGAAATGTTCTTAGCCTACAGATTAAAAATGCAAAATTATATCTGATAGATAGTAAGTAAAATAACCATATTTGCAGCATTGTTGTTTTCTGTTGTATTTTAGTGAAAGTAATTATCATTTTGGTGTTCACCGTGTTTCTGTTGTTGGTAAAATAACCACGCCATCCGCAGCTCTTAAACTTGGCGCCGGTGTCATGCCGAAAACTGATCGTCTGCCTAAACCTGACTGCCGTATATAATCACTTTTTGGCAACTGCATTTTACGGGTTTTATTGGCCATTTAAAAGGCATTTCAACAGGTAAAAAGGACTGCATGAGCTATAATCTGTCAAATATAACCCTCGTGAATGCAATCAAGTCATTTATCTCATGCAGTCCTTTTTACTTGTTGAAATACCCATAAAATGCCGTTCTACACTTGCCAAAGCGTTATTACAGACTCTACTTATTGAGTGAACGGTTCTTTCTGCCTCAAAATGACTTGATTTCATTCATGGTTGTTATATTTGATTGATTATAGAGAGAAAGTGAAAGGAGCTGAAAGGGTTTGAATAAAGCGCGTTTGGCTTTAGATAAAAATACTAGAGGATATAGCGCTGAAAGTTATTTACCATAAACGAGCCTGAGCGCTTGTTGTGTGATCCGCTCCGCTGTTTTGACGCACCGCTCACTTTTAAAATGGTACTGCCGTTACGGCTCGCAGTCCAGATGGATGCTGGGGTGCGGATGCGGGCCACCTTTTGAATATCAGTTAAATAAGTATTTAAGGAGAAAAGACTAAAGTTGCATTTACATTTTCACAAGTCCTTTTCCTTGAGTCGAGTCAAGTCTGGAGTCTATAAAGATGCGACTCGACTCCGAGTCACTAACTTGAGTGCCCATCTCTGGCTCACACACACTCCTGAACACTAACTCACACTTGCGCACACACACTCATGCTCTACTGTGCGCACACACACACACACACTAACTCATGCTTACGCACACTCGCGAACACACTCACACACACTAATTCATTCTCACACTCACTCACACACACACTCATGCTCACTCACACACACTAACTCATGATCACTCACACACACTAACGCATGCTTTCACACTCACTCACAAACACACACAAACACACACTCATGCTCACTCACACACACTAACTCATGCTCACTCGCTCACTCACAAACACACACAAACACACACTCATGCTCACTCACACACACTAACTCATGCTCACTCGCTCACTCACACACACACACACACTCATGCTCACTCACACACACACTAACTCATGCTCACTTGCTCACTCACACACACACTCATGCTCACTCACACACACTAACTCATGCTCACTCACACACACTAACTCATGCTCACTCGCTCGCTCACTCACACACACACACACACACACTCACACACACACACACACACACACACACACTCATGCTCACTCACACACACACTCATGCTCACACACACACACTCATGCTCACTCACACACACACACACACACTCATGCTCACTCACACACACACACACACTCATGCTCACTCACACACACTAACTCATGCTCACTCACACACACTAACTCATGCTCACTCACACACACACTCATGCTCACTCACACACACTAACTCATGCTCACTCGCTCGCTCACTCACACGCTCACTCGCTCGCTCACTCACACACACACACACTCATGCTCACTCACACACACTAACTCATGCTCACTCACACACACTAACTCATGCTCACTCACACACACTAACTCATGCTCACTCACACACACTAACTCATGCTCACTCACACACACTAACTCATGCTCACTCACACACACTAACTCATGCTCACTCACACACACTAACTCATGCTCACTCACACACACTAACTCATGCTCACTCGCTCGCTCACTCACACACACACACACTCATGCTCACTCACACACACACACACTCATGCTCACTCACACACACTAACTCATGATCTCACTCACACACACATCATACCTGGAAGGGTTTGAGGTAGATCTCCTCCATGGCCAATCGGCCATACTCTGTGAAGAGCTGAAGAAGCAGAAGCGCACATTATAATACAGAGCGTATTTGAACACTTGAGTCACTTCATTTATTTTCTAATGCAGTGACATGACAACATCTCAATGGATTCATGATACAGTGACGAACTTAGAACAGGTTTGACATGCTGAAGACCTAGTGCTGATAATGTGAAGTACACCTGTGACCGCTGTTCATCATCTAATCTTTGTGGAAGTATGTAAACAGATGTGACACAGCAACAAATCACAGCAGGTCACAGTTTTCCTGCAGATAGACATTTAAGCGTTTAAAGGTTTTAAAATCTGACTTTTTAATTTGACAGTGTCCTAAAATTCAGCTCTTGTAAAGACACTTTTAAAGGAGTTTTTAAACCCTTTGAAACAAACTAAAACTAAAACATCTAAAAATAAATAAACATACAATAAAAATATATAACAAACGAACTAAAAATGAATTTTAGCTTTTTAATTCCCATTTTAATTTAGTTTAACTTGTATTAAAAATGTATTAAAATAAAAACTATACAGACATTAAAAAAACTGCTAAAAAAGACAAAAAATATTTTAAATGAACAGATAATAGAAAAATAAAAAGTGATTCAAAGTGTTAATAATAACTATAATACTATTTCAGTGATAGAAAAAATAATGGCATCGAATAGACGTGACCATAGACTATATTATTAATTACATCAGATGATCCTATTGAAATTAGGCATTAAGAGCCACATGACAAACTTAAATGCTACAATAATCCACTATTCATACTGATGATCATTTCACCAGCACCTGTGAAGAATAAATCAGTGCACCTCTATTTGCTATTTTAACCTTCAGCCGTTTTCAAGTGTGGCTCAGTGTTTCTGCTGTCTGCATTGAGCAGCGCGTCTCACCTGAAGATGCTGCAGATCGTCTTCTTGAACGTTTTGGGATAAGTTATAGACCTGCACATAAAAACAGGAGCATCAGGACACTGCATGCTCTCTCAGCGATGCACACGTGACGCGTGTCGTACCTGTACGGAGCTGGTCATGGTGCTGAGGGCGAACAGGGTGGCACAGTCTTTGATGGTGGACTGACTGTCAAACGCTCCCTGCGTGTCCAGGAGCAGCACGGCCACCTGCGGACACACAGATGGTGACGGGTAACTGAGCCAGAACACGTCTGACCGCACACACAAACACACGGAGCAGCTCCATTCACAGAATGAGTGAGAATCACATCGGCACTGAAATAACCAAAAACGGAAAAAGATCACAATGTATTGTAGCAGGCAGTGGCGGCTGGTCAAACAAGTTAGCCAGGGAAGAAGGCTACTTCCACACGTCAAAAATAAGTTAAATATATATGACCCTGGGCTGAGCTCTAATTGGCTTGTTTCAGATTGTCCTCGGGGCACTTGTGATTTCAGCGAATCGGTCTTGTATTTATGTATTTTGTCCTCATGTGATTGGACCGTTCTCGACTGCCAAATAGGTGCAATATCTCTTCCGAGATGAACGTAAATTCAATTTTATCTTCCTTTCACAAGGCCTTCAAATGAAAAGAAAAGAAAAGAAAAAAAGGTTCATGGAGCTTGGACAGAGTTGTCTAGCTGGATGAAAAATAAGTCATGCCTTTTATTGTTTTCCGTGTTTGCGATTTCAAAGTCCTGTCACCGAAGCGTTGTGGGCAACAACACAGAAGGTAAATGAAACAATGCAGTTTAACTGAGGCGATCATCAGGGTCCAAGCATAAGGGTGTGTGTAGATGATATAGTTATACAATGCACATGTCACTTTAAGTAAAATATCTGTATGCAAGTATTATTATATGCACTACATTAAATTAGATAAATAATATAGAGTCCCTTCTTCAGTTGGACATATATTCAGTTATGTCTGACAACTTGACAAATATATTGTCAGTACCATTAAAATGAAGAGAACAAAATTAATGGGCTATAAGTATTTAGGAGATTACAGTTTTTGCATACTTGAGCTTTATTAAAGTTTAAGAAAATATGATGAATTTATATGCAATATTTTACTACAAGTCAAATTTATTGAACCATTTTCACAGTCTTTTTAAACTGAGATCTTAAAGGATTATTTATATATATATATATATATATATATATATATATATATATATATATATATATATATTTTTTTTTTTTTTTTTTAAGTAAAATAATAATAATAAAATTAATTTATTAAAAAGTACATAGCATAAATATTCTTATTTTTTATATTTTTAGTATTATAAGAATAAAAATACAAATAAATTAATTTAACAAAATAAAATATAAAAAAACAAATAAATCTACAAATGAGTTAATACAAATGAATAAAAATGATAAACAAAAAAATTATAAAAATAAAGCAATAAATAATCAAATAAAATAACATACAAAAATTAATTACAAAATATTTCCATTTGACTGGATTACTTCATTTTCACTTGAGAATCACTGAAAACAAATACACAGCTGTATCATAAATGTGTAGAATGAACATAAATATCAAAATAAAACAAAAAGAAAACAGATGAAATGTTGTATTTGTGTAGCTGCATGTCTTGTGAGCATGTGTTGGGTTTCAGACGGTGTGATGCGGCTGTGTTTTACCCTGCTTCCGTCCGGTTTCTCCACCTCGAACACGTGGCTCCAGGCCTGAATGCCGGTGGTCTCACGCTCACAGCCGCCCCTCCAGGTGAAGCCCGTCAGCGGCTCGTCGTTCCCACCCAGCCACGCGTCTGAGCCCTGAGACAGACAGAACACGAGCTCGGTTTCTGAACTGTGTCCTGTGTGTTCAGTGTGAGGGTCAGTCTGAACTCAATAACTCTCTCAACAGAACAACAAAAGAGTCTTTCTGATCAACACAAAACATCAGTGTTTCACAGTAAAGCGGCTGCGAGGGATTCAAGCTGATCAGCCTTTAGCTGCTCTATGAGCACTCAGTGACTAGAGACCAGAACACTTAACACCGGACAAACGTGAAGTCCTCACATGCAGTACAGTGTGTACTAAACTACACTGCTCTCAGATCAGCTCATTCTGTGCCACTCGTACTTCAGGGTACATTTCATCTGCATCCATGATCAAAATTATAATGCATTAATGGAAAGCATAATGCAATCTCACAAACATTTTGTGCACCATTTAAAAAAAAAGAAAAAAAAGTCAACATTAATATCGGTGTTAAAATTACTTATAAAATCTAAATTCTTCAGAAATAGTCTTGTTTTAAATTCCATTTAAGAAAATATTTTGTGTCTGCAAAAGTTCCATCAACCACACTAGTGGTCAAACGTTTATAATAATTCAGATTTTTAAATGTTTTTAATGAAATCTCTTCTGCTCACCAAGGCTACATTTATTTGATCAAAAATACAGTAAAACAGTAAAATTTATTGCAATTTTTTTTTTTACATGATACACTACTATAAGGTTTAGGTTAAGTATGATTTAAAATAATAATTATATATTTTTTCAAGGATGCATTAAATTGTTTAAAAGTGTCAGTAAAGTAGGGCTGTGCAATTAATCGAAATACAGTTTCGGTTTCAGCCTCCAATGATTATGAAAATACAATAATCACGTGCAAATCAGTAAAATCATGTTACGTGATCTTGCAAATTGGGACGTGCTTTATTTATTAAAGTTGATTAGATTTATTAATGTTTTTAAAAGCGCTAAAGAGAACATGCGCTGTTTCTCAGGAGGATTTCTGGGAATGTGCTCAGAGACGGAGCAGAACACGGACAGAAAAGTCATCATTTAGATCGTCTAAAGGGTCAAATACATGCAAAAATGTGTCAAAATGTGGCGCTTCATGATTATTCCCGTAAACTCTCGTCGGTTATGTAATAAATGAACAAACAGTTGAGAATGAAAATATGTGTGTAACAGTAAACTGGATCTGTGTGGCTCTTAAAGTGACAGCAGTCTAATATTCCTGCTGTGGCTGTGTGCTTAATATTAATCAAACAACAAAAGACAAAATCATACACTGCTCCTGACTGAAGGGCTTTTGTAGCTTCGATAAGTAATAAATGTTTAATTCCTTCAGTGAGAATATGCCGTTTTATTTTTCATATATATGGCTCTCTTTAAATATATCATGCATTTAAAGTTTTTGTCATATGGCCCACTCATAATCATATTAAATAATCGTTATTACAATATTGAGCAAAATACTCATGATTATGAATTTTGTCATAATCGAGCAGCCCTACAGTAAAGACATTTATAATGTTACAAAAGATTTCTATTTCAAATAAATGCTGTTCTTTTGAAGTTTATTCATCTGTGAATCCACAAAAATATTGTGCAGCACAACTGTGTTCAACATTAATAATAATCAGAAATGTTTGTTGAGCAGTAAATCAGTATATTATTATGATTTCTGAAGATCATGTGACACTGAAGACTGCAGTAATGATGCTGAAAATACAGCTGCAGATCACAGGAATACATTACAGCTTAACACATATTCACACAGAAAACATCTGATTTACATTAGAATAATATTTCAGACTTTTAACAGTATTTCTGATCAAATGAAGGCAGCCGTGTGGTGTTAGCCTGACCTGGCTGTACATGTATCGGAGCATGAAGTCCAGCAGGAAGGATTTGCCCTTGCGGAACGCTCCGGCCACAGACACCACCACCACATGAAGATCCCTCACTCGCTCCTGCAGCAGGATGCTCTCCAGCGCCTCCTCGTCCAGAGAGAACTCGTGATTCTCCTCGTCTGCGATGACGATCTGCACGGGTCCGGACGCCGGGGCCCAATCAGAGCAGCTCATCTTCCGCCGGACATCCTCCACCCCAGAAGCCCCTGAGACAGAGACAAAACATCACAAAAGCATCTTGATTTTTAATGCTACACATAATGCAGTCTCATTCAGTTTAAAGTGCTTTACATTAATCCACGTGCAAACTGAACAGAATATTTCCAGAAGCATCACTATTACGTGACAGTTACTCGATTCCAAACTATTGCACTGCTATGTTATGCATCCAAAATTACTACATTTCTGGAATAATATTTGGTAAGACTTTACTTAAAGTCTTTATGCATAATAAAAGCAATAATGCATTAAGTATGCCATACAATGCACCTTATAATTCATTGTTACACCTTTAGAGAGTATAATGCATTAAAACAAGACAAACAAGCCTTCAAATATTATAATGAATTTTAATTTTGGTTACAATTCTTTACATAAAAATATGATGCATTACAACTAACATTATGAACACCTTTATAATGCATTATACGTAATGCTTAAACTAGTGTTGTCAAAAATATGGATATTTCGATAAATATCGATACTGAAATATCTGAACGGTACCAATATTAATTTCCCGAAGTATGGATACACCGATACTAGCCGAGCTGTCACTTTCACTTCTCTCCAGAGGCGCTGGACAAGCACCACACGTGACCGCACTCGTCTCCTTCGCTCTGGTTAAATAGCACAAGTGAAGTGAATAGAAAGATGACTGCTCTGGTTGTTAAAGAACACAGCAGGAGCGCTATCTGTAGGGATCTATGATCTCCGCGATGCAGAGAACGCGCACTGAATCCAGTCATAAACAGGGAATTTACAGTTTAACGCGGAATGTCACGGAATTTGGCAAAGTTTGGATGAATTAATCAAAAGTAGGTCATTACACTTAAATCAAATCGCGATATGGACTAGTATCTGTAAATATTAAGCTGCAAAAGTGGATTTAAATATGAATCCTGCATGTTCTGCGCGTCTCTGTGTGAATGTGCTGCACCTGCGGTTGTGTTTACTAATGTGGCGCTCGCGGTGATTTCAGCGTCTGCCGTCTCAATGAGGACATAAATACATCAACAATATCTCCAGAACTGATCTGAAAGGCACTTTACCAGCATTTTACCATTTAATTTGAGTAAAACTAGCATCATATCATACACACACAGAACTTTAGAAGTATTCACGGCAACCCGTCAAAATAAAAGTTCAGTTTAACTTAGCCTATTAAAGACCGTGTGCCAGAAATAGGCTATATTACTATTATTTAGTAGAATGTACATAATACTACTACTTACTACTACTGTTCATTTTTTTAAAGAAATAATCACAAAATATTTAAATTTTAATAGTAAATCCCCTTCATTTGCCAAAAATGTAAATGTTTAATTTTCATTAATTCAAATATAAATTAATTAAAATTGTTTTATGCCTTCATCTGATATCCAGTAAAGTTTAAATACACAACACAGAATTTCTGAGGGGGAAAACACATTTCATAAGGCTACTGTAAGAATAAATAAAAATAGTTTGTATGCATTCAAATAGCCTAATAAAACATAAGGTGAGAAACAAATAAAACATTTCATACGGCCCTAAACGTGTCATTTTTGTTACACTTTTAATAAATGAAATGTTAAATTGTATGATTTTAATGAATTAGAAATGCTTTTTATATTAATAGCATTTAATTTGACCATTAAAAAAAGAGTCCAGAAAAATTCAAACGGAAAAAAACGGAATCCAGAAAAATTAAAATGGAAAAAATTTAATGTAGAAAAAAATCAAATGGAATTTGTGGAAAAATAAAACGGATTTCATAGGGCCCTATATCTGGAAATATTTTGGTTATGAAGCAAATGAGAATATCAACAAATAGAACTTTGGATTTTAATTAGTACATGTATTAGTAAACGTTAGTTTCAATTAACATTTAACTAAGATTAATAAATAAATTAACAAATGCAGTACCTCAAGACATTTTTTTGTTCATGTAAAATATACCGCATGTTCTCGACTTGTTACATTTATCTTTAAATTAAAAAAATTACCCCCTTAATATTGTGGCAGTTTTTTTCACCGTGGTATCGAAAATGGTAGAGTATCGATATTTTTCAAGGTATCGTATCGAAGTTAGAAATTCCAGTATCGTGACAACACTAGCTTAAACTAAAGTATAACCAAACAATGTTTTTTCAGATGCATTTTGAAGCAGATAGCATCTGGATTACAGGGTCACTCCGTGTCAAATCAACTGAATTTCTAAAAGTGACCCTATACTGGTTTCTGAAGATTTCTGAAACTGTGACTGATGGACTCGACTGCTACATTACATTTAGAACAAATCAGGTGTATCTTACAGGACAAAATGTTGTATTTGACAATATCTGGTTCCCTTTTATTTCTTTTCATCAAACTGGTGTAAATATGATTTTATGGCACTTCTGGGTTGAGTTTTTGAGTGGGAGATATTTGTACCAATAAAAATATTTATTATATTACACACTTTATTTATTTATCTTAATATTTATTTTATCTTTTACAAATAAAAATATATTTTTATGTATTAATCTCTGTGCAATTATTATTAGCATTTGTGTTATAGTGTAGGCCTAAGATTTATGTGTTAGCATTTTTAAAGTCTAGTTACCTCCAAATAAAATCATTTTAACACAAAACATCTCGATTGGACTGA